>NW_027663630.1:0-62000 GCF_964034855.1 Anser brachyrhynchus | reverse complement strand
GCCAGTGCACTCTCTGGACTCACTGCACTGCATCTCCAATGGTGCCAGTGTACTCTCTGGACTCACTGCACTGCATCCCCAGTGGAGCCAGTGCACTCTGTGGACTCACTGAAGTGCATCCCCATTGGTGCCAGTGCACTCTCTGGACTCACTGCACTGCATCCCCAGTGGTGCCAGTGCACTCTCTGGACTCACTGCACTGCATCCCCAGTGGTGCCAGTGCACTCTCTGGACTCACTGCAGTGCATCCCAAGTGGTGCCAAAGCACTCTCTGGACTCACTGCAGTGCATCCCCAGTGGTGCCAGTACACTCACTGGACTCACTGCACTGCATCCCCAGTGGTGCCAGTGCAGTCTCTGCACTCACTGAAGTGCATCTCCAGTGGTGCCAGTGAACTCTCTGGACTCACTGCAGTGCATCCCCAGTGGTGCCAGTGCACTCTCTGGACTCACTGCACTGCATCCCCAGTGGTGCCAGTGCACTCTCTGGACTCACTGCAGTGCATCCCAAGTGGTGCCAATGCACTCTCTGGACTCACTGCAGTGCATCCCCAGTGGTGCCAGTACACTCACTGGA
Source organism: Anser brachyrhynchus (assembly GCF_964034855.1). NCBI lineage: Eukaryota > Metazoa > Chordata > Aves > Anseriformes > Anatidae > Anser > Anser brachyrhynchus. The sequence continues at coordinate 61,423 of NW_027663630.1, read as the reverse complement.
CTCACTGCACTGCATCCCCAGTGGTGCCAGTGCACTCTCTGGACTCACTGCACTGCATCTCCACTGGTGCCAGTGTACTCTCTGGACTCACTGCACTGCATCCCCAGTGGAGCCAGTGCACTCTGTGGACTCACTGAAGTGCATCCCCTTTGGTGCCAGTGCACTCTCTGGACTCACTGCACTGCATCCCCAGTGGTGCCAGTGCACTCTCTGGACTCACTGCACTGCATCCCCAGTGGTGCCAGTGCACTCTCTGGACTCACTGCAGTGCATCCCAAGTTGTGCCAAAGCACTCTCTGGACTCACTGCAGTGCATCCCCAGTGGTGCCAGTACACTCACTGGACTCACTGCACTGCATCCCCAGTGGTGCCAGTGCACTCTCTGGACTCACTGAAGTGCATCTCCAGTGGTGCCAGTGAACTCTCTGGACTCACTGCAGTGCATCCCCAGTGGTGCCAGTGCACTCTCTGGACTCACTGCACTGCATCCCCAGTGGTGCCAGTGCACTCTCTGGACTCACTGCACTGCATCCCCAGTGGTGCCAGTGCACTCTCTGGACTCACTGCACTGCATCTCCAATGGTGCCAGTGCACTCTCTGGACTCACTGCACTGCATCCCCAGTGGTGCCAATGCACTCTCTGGACTCACTGCTGTGCATCCCCAGTGGTGCCAGTGCACTCTCTGGACTCACTGCACTGCATCCCCAGTGGTGCCAGTGCACTCTCTGGACTCACTGCAGTGCATCCCCAGTGGTGCCAGTGCACTCTGTGGGCTCACTGCTGTGCATCCCCATTGGTGCCAGTGCACTCTCTGGACTCACTGCACTGCATCGCCAGTGGTGCCAGTGCACTCTCTGGACTCACTGCACTGCATCCCCAGTGGTGCCAGTGCACTCTCTGGACTCACTGCACTGCATCCCCAGTGGTGCCAGTGCACTCTCTGGACTCACTGCAGTTCATCCCCAGTGGTGCAAGTGCACTCTCTGGACTCACTGCAGTGCATCCCCAGTGGTGCCAATGCACTCTCTGGACTCACTGCAGTGCATCCCCAGTGGTGCCAGTACACTCACTGGACTCACTGCACTGCATCCCCAGTGGTGCCAGTGCACTCTCTGGACTCACTGCACTGCATCTCCAATGGTGCCAGTGTACTCTCTGGACTCACTGCACTGCATCCCCAGTGGAGCCAGTGCACTCTGTGGACTCACAGAAGTGCATCCCCATTGGTGCCAGTGCACTCTCTGGACTCACTGCACTGCATCCCCAGTGGTGCCAGTGCACTCTCTGGACTCACTGCACTGCATCTCCAATGGTGCCAGTGCACTCTCTGGACTCACTGCACTGCATCGCCAGTGGTGCCAATGCACTCTCTGGACTCACTGCTGTGCATCCCCAGTGGTGCCAGTGCACTCTCTGGACTCACTGCACTGCATCCCCAGTGGTGCCAGTGCACTCTCTGGACTCACTGCACTGCATCCCCAGTGGTGCCAGTGCACTCTGTGGACTCACTGCTGTGCATCCCCATTGGTGCCAGTGCACTCTCTGGACTCACTGCACTGCATCCCCAGTGGTGTCAGTGCACTCTCTGGACTCACTGCACTGCATCCCCAGTGGTGCAAGTGCACTCTCTGGACTCACTGCAGTGCATCCCAAGTGGTGCCAATGCACTCTCTGGACTCACTGCAGTGCATCCCCAGGGGTGCCAGTACACTCACTGGACTCACTGCACTGCATCCCCAGTGGTGCCAGTGCACTCTCTGCACTCACTGAAGTGCAGCCCCATTGGTGCCAGTGAACTATCTGGACTCACTGCAGTGCATCCCCAGTGGTGCCAGTGCACTCTCTGGACTCACTGCACTGCATCCCCAGTGGTGCCAGTGCACTCTCTGGACTCACTGCACTGCATCCCCAGTGGTGCCAGTGCACTCTCTGGACTCACTGCACTGCATCTCCAATGGTGCCAGTGCACTCTCTGGACTCACTGCACTGCATCCCCAGTGGTGCCAATGCACTCTCTGGACTCACTGTTGTGCATCCCCAGTGGTGCCAGTGCACTCTCTGGACTCACTGTACTGCATCCCCAGTGGTGCCAGTGCACTCTCTGGACTCACTACACTGCATCCCCATTGGTGCCAGTGCACTCTCTGGACTCACTGCACTGCATCCCCAGTGGTGCCAGTGCACTCTCTGGACTTGCTCCACTGCATCCCCAGTGGTGCCAGTGCACTCTCAGGACTCACTGCACTGCATCCCCAGTGTTGCCAGTGCACTCTCTGGACTCACTGCAATGCATACTCAGTGGAGCCCGTGCACTCTCTGGACTCACTGCACAGCATCCCCAGTGGTGCCAGTGCACTCTCTGGACTCACTGCACTGCATCCCCAGTGGAGCCAGTGCACTCTCTGGACTCACTGCCCTGCATCCCCAGTGGTGCCAGTGCACTCTCTGGACTCACTGCACTGCATCTCCAATGGTGCCAGTGCACTCTCTGGACTCACTGCACTGCATCCCCAGTGGTGCCAATGCACTCTCTGGACTCACTGTTGTGCATCCCCAGTGGTGCCAGTGCACTCTCTGGACTCACTGTACTGCATCCCCAGTGGTGCCAGTGCACTCTCTGGACTCACTGCACTGCATCCCCAGTGGTGCCAGTGCACTCTGTGGACTCACTGCAGTGCATCCCCAGTGGTGCCAGTGCACTCTCTGGACTCACTGCAGTGCATCCCCAGTGGTGCCAGTACACTCACTGGACTGACTGCACTGCATCCCCAGTGGTGCTAGTGCACTCTCTGGACTCACTGCACTGCATCGCCAGTGGTGCCAGAGCACTCTCTGGACTCACTGCAGTGCATCCCCAGTGGTGCCAGTGCACTCTCTGGACTCACTGTACTGCATCCCCAGTGGTGCCAGTGCACTCTGTGGGCTCACTGCTGTGCATCCCCATTGGTGCCAGTGCACTCTCTGGACTCACTGCACTGCATCCCCAGTGGTGCCAGTGCACTCTCTGGACTCACTGCACTGCATCCCCAGTGGTGCAAGTGCACTCTCTGGACTCACTGCAGTGCATCCCCAGTGGTGCCAGTGCACTCTCTGGACTCACTGCACTGCATCCCCAGTGGAGCCCGTGCACTCTCTGGACTCACTGAAGTGCATCCCCAGTGGTGCCAGTGCACTCTCTGGACTCACTGCACTGCATCCCCAGTGGTGCCAGTGCACTCTCTGGACTCACTGCAGTTCATCCCCAGTGGTGCCAGTGCACTCTCTGGACTCACTGCAGTGCATCCCCAGTGGTGCCAGTACACTCACTGGACTGACTGCACTGCATCCCCAGTGGTGCTAGTGCACTCTCTGGACTCACTGCACTGCATCGCCAGTGGTGCCAGTGCACTCTCTGGACTCACTGCACTGCATCCCCAGTGGTGCCAGTGCACTCTCTGGACTCACTGCACTGCATCCCCAGTGGTGCAAGTGCACTCTCTGGACTCACTGCAGTGCATCCCCAGTGGTGCCAATGCACTCTCTGGACTCACTGCACTGCATCCCCAGTGGTGCCAGTACACTCACTAGACTCACTGCACTGCATCCCCAGTGGTGCCAGTGCACTCTCTGGACTCACTGCACTGCATCTCCAATGGTGCCAGTGTACTCTCTGGACTCACTGCACTGCATCCCCAGTGGAGCCAGTGCACTCTGTGGACTCACTGAAGTGCATCCCCATTGGTGCCAGTGCACTCTCTGGACTCACTGCACTGCATCCCCAGTGGTGCCAGTGCACTCTCTGGACTCACTGCACTGCATCCCCAGTGGTGCCAGTGCACTCTCTGGACTCACTGCAGTGCATCCCAAGTGGTGCCAAAGCACTCTCTGGACTCACTGCAGTGCATCCCCAGTGGTGCCAGTACACTCACTGGACTCACTGCACTGCATCCCCAGTGGTGCCAGTGCAGTCTCTGCACTCACTGAAGTGCATCTCCAGTGGTGCCAGTGAACTCTCTAGACTCACTGCAGTGCATCCCCAGTGGTGCCAGTGCACTCTCTGGACTCACTGCACTGCATCCCCAGTGGTGCCAGTGCACTCTCTGGACTCACTGCAGTGCATCCCAAGTGGTGCCAATGCACTCTCTGGACTCACTGCAGTGCATCCCCAGTGGTGCCAGTACACTCACTGGACTCACTGCACTGCATCCCCAGTGGTGCCAGTGCACTCTCTGGACTCACTGCACTGCATCTCCAATGGTGTCAGTGTACTCTCTGGACTCACTGCACTGCATCCCCAGTGGAGCCAGTGCACTCTGTGGACTCACTGAAGTGCATCCCCTTTGGTGCCAGTGCACTCTCTGGACTCACTGCACTGCATCCCCAGTGGTGCCAGTGCACTCTCTGGACTCACTGCACTGCATCCCCAGTGGTGCCAGTGCACTCTCTGGACTCACTGCAGTGCATCCCAAGTTGTGCCAAAGCACTCTCTGGACTCACTGCAGTGCATCCCCAGTGGTGCCAGTACACTCACTGGACTCACTGCACTGCATCCCCAGTGGTGCCAGTGCAGTCTCTGCACTCACTGAAGTGCATCTCCAGTGGTGCCAGTGAACTCTCTGGACTCACTGCAGTGCATCCCCAGTGGTGCCAGTGCACTCTCTGGACTCACTGCACTGCATCCCCAGTGGTGCCAGTGCACTCTCTGGACTCACTGCACTGCATCCCCAGTGGTGCCAGTGCACTCTCTGGACTCACTGCACTGCATCTCCAATGGTGCCAGTGCACTCTCTGGACTCACTGCACTGCATCCCCAGTGGTGCCAATGCACTCTCTGGACTCACTGCTGTGCATCCCCAGTGGTGCCAGTGCACTCTCTGGACTCACTGCACTGCATTCCCAGTGGTGCCAGTGCACTCTCTGGACTCACTGCAGTGCATCCCAAGTGGTGCCAGTGCACTCTGTGGGCTCACTGCTGTGCATCCCCATTGGTGCCAGTGCACTCTCTGGACTCACTGCACTGCATCCCCAGTGGTGTCAGTGCACTCTCTGGACTCACTGCACTGCATCCCCAGTGGTGCAAGTGCACTCTCTGGACTCACTGCAGTGCATCCCAAGTGGTGCCAATGCACTCTCTGGACTCACTGCAGTGCATCCCCAGGGGTGCCAGTACACTCACTGGACTCACTGCACTGCATCCCCAGTGGTGCCAGTGCACTCTCTGCACTCACTGAAGTGCAGCCCCATTGGTGCCAGTGAACTATCTGGACTCACTGCAGTGCATCCCCAGTGGTGCCAGTGCACTCTCTGGACTCACTGCACTGCATCCCCAGTGGTGCCAGTGCACTCTCTGGACTCACTGCACTGCATCCCCAGTGGTGCCAGTGCACTCTCTGGACTCACTGCACTGCATCTCCAATGGTGCCAGTGCACTCTCTGGACTCACTGCACTGCATCCCCAGTGGTGCCAATGCACTCTCTGGACTCACTGTTGTGCATCCCCAGTGGTGCCAGTGCACTCTCTGGACTCACTGTACTGCATCCCCAGTGGTGCCAGTGCACTCTCTGGACTCACTACACTGCATCCCCATTGGTGCCAGTGCACTCTCTGGACTCACTGCACTGCATCCCCAGTGGTGCCAGTGCACTCTCTGGACTTGCTCCACTGCATCCCCAGTGGTGCCAGTGCACTCTCAGGACTCACTGCACTGCATCCCCAGTGTTGCCAGTGCACTCTCTGGACTCACTGCAATGCATACTCAGTGGAGCCCGTGCACTCTCTGGACTCACTGCACAGCATCCCCAGTGGTGCCAGTGCACTCTCTGGACTCACTGCACTGCATCCCCAGTGGTGCCAGTGCACTCTCTGGACTCACTGCCCTGCATCCCCAGTGGTGCCAGTGCACTCTCTGGACTCACTGCACTGCATCTCCAATGGTGCCAGTGCACTCTCTGGACTCACTGCACTGCATCCCCAGTGGTGCCAATGCACTCTCTGGACTCACTGTTGTGCATCCCCAGTGGTGCCAGTGCACTCTCTGGACTCACTGTACTGCATCCCCAGTGGTGCCAGTGCACTCTCTGGACTCACTGCACTGCATCCCCAGTGGTGCCAGTGCACTCTGTGGACTCACTGCAGTGCATCCCCAGTGGTGCCAGTGCACTCTCTGGACTCACTGCAGTGCATCCCCAGTGGTGCCAGTACACTCACTGGACTGACTGCACTGCATCCCCAGTGGTGCTAGTGCACTCTCTGGACTCACTGCACTGCATCGCCAGTGGTGCCAGAGCACTCTCTGGACTCACTGCAGTGCATCCCCAGTGGTGTCAGTGCACTCTCTGGACTCACTGTACTGCATCCCCAGTGGTGCCAGTGCACTCTGTGGGCTCACTGCTGTGCATCCCCATTGGTGCCAGTGCACTCTCTGGACTCACTGCACTGCATCCCCAGTGGTGCCAGTGCACTCTCTGGACTCACTGCACTGCATCCCCAGTGGTGCAAGTGCACTCTCTGGACTCACTGCAGTGCATCCCCAGTGGTGCCAGTGCACTCTCTGGACTCACTGCACTGCATCCCCAGTGGAGCCCGTGCACTCTCTGGACTCACTGAAGTGCATCCCCAGTGGTGCCAGTGCACTCTCTGGACTCACTGCACTGCATCCCCAGTGGTGCCAGTGCACTCTGTGGACTCACTGCAGTTCATCCCCAGTGGTGCCAGTGCACTCTCTGGACTCACTGCAGTGCATCCCCAGTGGTGCCAGTACACTCACTGGACTGACTGCACTGCATCCCCAGTGGTGCTAGTGCACTCTCTGGACTCACTGCACTGCATCGCCAGTGGTGCCAGTGCACTCTCTGGACTCACTGCACTGCATCCCCAGTGGTGCCAGTGCACTCTCTGGACTCACTGCACTGCATCCCCAGTGGTGCAAGTGCACTCTCTGGACTCACTGCAGTGCATCCCCAGTGGTGCCAATGCACTCTCTGGACTCACTGCACTGCATCCCCAGTGGTGCCAGTACACTCACTAGACTCACTGCACTGCATCCCCAGTGGTGCCAGTGCACTCTCTGGACTCACTGCACTGCATCTCCAATGGTGCCAGTGTACTCTCTGGACTCACTGCACTGCATCCCCAGTGGAGCCAGTGCACTCTGTGGACTCACTGAAGTGCATCCCCATTGGTGCCAGTGCACTCTCTGGACTCACTGCACTGCATCCCCAGTGGTGCCAGTGCACTCTCTGGACTCACTGCAGTGCATCCCAAGTGGTGCCAAAGCACTCTCTGGACTCACTGCAGTGCATCCCCAGTGGTGCCAGTACACTCACTGGACTCACTGCACTGCATCCCCAGTGGTGCCAGTGCAGTCTCTGCACTCACTGAAGTGCATCTCCAGTGGTGCCAGTGAACTCTCTGGACTCACTGCAGTGCATCCCCAGTGGTGCCAGTGCACTCTCTGGACTCACTGCACTGCATCCCCAGTGGTGCCAGTGCACTATCTGGACTCACTGCAGTGCATCCCAAGTGGTGCCAATGCACTCTCTGGACTCACTGCAGTGCATCCCCAGTGGTGCCAGTACACTCACTGGACTCACTGCACTGCATCCCCAGTGGTGCCAGTGCACTCTCTGGACTCACTGCACTGCATCTCCAATGGTGTCAGTGTACTCTCTGGACTCACTGCACTGCATCCCCAGTGGAGCCAGTGCACTCTGTGGACTCACTGAAGTGCATCCCCTTTGGTGCCAGTGCACTCTCTGGACTCACTGCACTGCATCCCCAGTGGTGCCAGTGCACTCTCTGGACTCACTGCACTGCATCCCCAGTGGTGCCAGTGCACTCTCTGGACTCACTGCAGTGCATCCCAAGTGGTGCCAAAGCACTCTCTGGACTCACTGCAGTGCATCCCCAGTGGTGCCAGTACACTCACTGGACTCACTGCACTGCATCCCCAGTGGTGCCAGTGCAGTCTCTGCACTCACTGAAGTGCATCTCCAGTGGTGCCAGTGAACTCTCTGGACTCACTGCAGTGCATCCCCAGTGGTGCCAGTGCACTCTCTGGACTCACTGCACTGCATCCCCAGTGGTGCCAGTGCACTCTCTGGACTCACTGCACTGCATCCCCAGTGGTGCCAGTGCACTCTCTGGACTCACTGCACTGCATCTCCAATGGTGCCAGTGCACTCTCTGGACTCACTGCACTGCATCCCCAGTGGTGCCAATGCACTCTCTGGACTCACTGCTGTGCATCCCCAGTGGTGCCAGTGCACTCTCTGGACTCACTGCACTGCATCCCCAGTGGTGCCAGTGCACTCTCTGGACTCACTGCAGTGCATCCCAAGTGGTGCCAGTGCACTCTGTGGGCTCACTGCTGTGCATCCCCATTGGTGCCAGTGCACTCTCTGGACTCACTGCACTGCATCGCCAGTGGTGCCAGTGCACTCTCTGGACTCACTGCACTGCATCCCCAGTGGTGCCAGTGCACTCTCTGGACTCACTGCACTGCATCCCCAGTGGTGCCAGTGCACTCTCTGGACTCACTGCACTGCATCCCCAGTGGTGCAAGTGCACTCTCTGGACTCACTGCAGTGCATCCCCAGTGGTGCCAATGCACTCTCTGGACTCACTGCAGTGCATCCCCAGTGGTGCCAGTACACTCACTGGACTCACTGCACTGCATCCCCAGTGGTGCCAGTGCACTCTCTGGACTCACTGCACTGCATCTCCAATGGTGCCAGTGTACTCTCTGGACTCACTGCACTGCATCCCCAGTGGAGCCAGTGCACTCTGTGGACTCACAGAAGTGCATCCCCATTGGTGCCAGTGCACTCTCTGGACTCACTGCACTGCATCCCCAGTGGTGCCAGTGCACTCTCTGGACTCACTGCACTGCATCTCCAATGGTGCCAGTGCACTCTCTGGACTCACTGCACTGCATCGCCAGTGGTGCCAATGCACTCTCTGGACTCACTGCTGTGCATCCCCAGTGGTGCCAGTGCACTCTCTGGACTCACTGCACTGCATCCCCAGTGGTGCCAGTGCACTCTCTGGACTCACTGCACTGCATCCCCAGTGGTGCCAGTGCACTCTGTGGACTCACTGCTGTGCATCCCCATTGGTGCCAGTGCACTCTCTGGACTCACTGCACTGCATCCCCAGTGGTGTCAGTGCACTCTCTGGACTCACTGCACTGCATCCCCAGTGGTGTAAGTGCACTCTCTGGACTCACTGCAGTGCATCCCAAGTGGTGCCAATGCACTCTCTGGACTCACTGCAGTGCATCCCCAGGGGTGCCAGTACACTCACTGGACTCACTGCACTGCATCCCCAGTGGTGCCAGTGCACTCTCTGCACTCACTGAAGTGCAGCCCCATTGGTGCCAGTGAACTATCTGGACTCACTGCAGTGCATCCCCAGTGGTGCCAGTGCACTCTCTGGACTCACTGCACTGCATCCCCAGTGGTGCCAGTGCACTCTCTGGACTCACTGCACTGCATCCCCAGTGGTGCCAGTGCACTCTCTGGACTCACTGCACTGCATCTCCAATGGTGCCAGTGCACTCTCTGGACTCACTGCACTGCATCCCCAGTGGTGCCAATGCACTCTCTGGACTCACTGTTGTGCATCCCCAGTGGTGCCAGTGCACTCTCTGGACTCACTGTACTGCATCCCCAGTGGTGCCAGTGCACTCTCTGGACTCACTACACTGCATCCCCATTGGTGCCAGTGCACTCTCTGGACTCACTGCACTGCATCCCCAGTGGTGCCAGTGCACTCTCTGGACTTGCTCCACTGCATCCCCAGTGGTGCCAGTGCACTCTCAGGACTCACTGCACTGCATCCCCAGTGTTGCCAGTGCACTCTCTGGACTCACTGCAATGCATACTCAGTGGAGCCCGTGCACTCTCTGGACTCACTGCACAGCATCCCCAGTGGTGCCAGTGCACTCTCTGGACTCACTGCACTGCATCCCCAGTGGTGCCAGTGCACTCTCTGGACTCACTGCACTGCATCCCCAGTGGTGCCAGTGCACTCTCTGGACTCACTGCACTGCATCTCCAATGGTGCCAGTGCACTCTCTGGACTCACTGCACTGCATCCCCAGTGGTGCCAATGCACTCTCTGGACTCACTGTTGTGCATCCCCAGTGGTGCCAGTGCACTCTCTGGACTCACTGTACTGCATCCCCAGTGGTGCCAGTGCACTCTCTGGACTCACTACACTGCATCCCCATTGGTGCCAGTGCACTCTCTGGACTCACTGCACTGCATCCCCAGTGGTGCCAGTGCACTCTCTTTACTTGCTCCACTGCATCCCCAGTGGTGCCAGTGCACTCTCAGGACTCACTGCACTGCATCCCCAGTGTTGCCAGTGCACTCTCTGGACTCACTGCAATGCATACTCAGTGGAGCCCGTGCACTCTCTGGACTCACTGCACAGCATCCCCAGTGGTGCCAGTGCACTCTCTGGACTCACTGCAGTGCATCCCCAGTGGTGCCAGTACACTCACTGGACTCACTGAAGTGCATTCTCAGTGGTGCAAGTGCACTCTCTGGACTCACTGCACTGCATCCCCAGTGGTGCCAGTGCGCTCTCTGGACTCACTGAAGTGCATCCCCAGTGGTGCCAGTACACTCTCTGGACTCACTGAAGGGCATTCTCAGTGGTGCCAGTGCACTCTCTGGACTCACTGCAGTGCATCCCCAGTGGTGCCAGTGCACTCTCTGGACTCACCGCACCGCATACCCAGTGGTGCCAGTGCACTCTCTGGAGTAACTGCAGTGCATCACCAGTGGTGCCACTGCACTCTCTGGACTCACTGCACTGCATCCCCAGTGGTGCCAGAGCACTCTCTGGACTCACTGCACTGCATCCCCAGCGGTGCCAGTGCACTCTCTGGACTCACTGCACTGCATCCCCAGTGGTGCCAGAGCACTCTCTGGACTCACTGCACTGCATCACCAGTGGAGCCAGTGCGATCTCTGGACTCACTGCACTGCATCCCCAGTGGTGCCAGTGCACTCTGTGGACTCACTGCAGTGCATCCCCAGTGGAGCCCGTGCACTCTGTGGACTCACTGCAGTGCATTCTCAGTGGTGCCAGTGCACTCTCTGGACTCACTGCACTGCATCCCCAGTGGTGCCAGTACACTCACTGGACTGACTGCACTGCATCCCCAGTGGTGCTAGTGCACTCTCTGGACTCACTGCACTGCATCTCCAGTGGTGCCAGAGCACTCTCTGGACTCACTGCAGTGCATCCCCAGTGGTGCCAGTGCACTCTCTGGACTCACTGCGCTGCATCCCCAGTGGTGCCAGTGCACTCTGTGGACTCACTGCACTGCATCCCCATTGGTGCCAGTGCACTCTCTGGACTCACTGCACTGCATCCCCAGTGGTGCCAGTGCACTCTGTGGACTCACTGCAGTGCATCCCCAGTGGTGCAAGTGCACTCTCTGGACTCACTGCAGTGCATCCCAAGTGGTGCCAATGCACTCTCTGGACTCACTGCAGTGCATCCCCAGTGGTGCCAGTACACTCACTGGACTCACTGCACTGCATCCCCAGTGGTGCCAGTGAACTCTCTGGACTTGCTGCAGTGCATCCCCAGTGGTGCCAGTGCACTCTCTGGACTCACTGATGTGCATCCCCATTGGTGCCTGTGCACTCTCTGGAGTAACTGCAGTGCATCCCCAGCGGTGCCAAAGCACTCTCTGGACTCCCGGCACCGCATCCCCAGTGGTGCCAGTGCACTCACTGGGCTCACTGCAGTGCATCCCCAGTGGTGCCAGTGCACTCTCTGGAGTCACTGCTCTGCATCCCCAGTGGTGCCAATGCACTCTCTGGACCTCCGGCACCGCATCCCCAGTGGAGCCAGTGCACTCTCTGGACTCGCGGCACTGCATCCCCAGTGGTTCCAGTGCACTCTCTCGAGTCACTGCACTACATCCCCAGTTGTGCCAGTGCACTCACTGGACTCACTGTACTGCATCATCAGTGGTGCCAGTGCACTCTCTGGACTCACTGCACTGCATCCCCAGTGGTGCCAGTGCACTCTCTGGACTCACTGCACTGCATCCCCAGTGGTGCCAGTGCTATCCCTGGACTCACTGTAGTGCATCCCCAGTGGTGCCAGTGCACTCTCTGGACTCACTGCAGTGCATCCCCAGTGGTGCCAGTGCACTCTCTGGACTCACTGCAGTGCATCCCCAGTTGTGCCAGTGCACTCACTGGACTCACTGCACTGCATCCCCAGTGGTGCCAGTGCTATCCCTGGACTCCCAGCACCGCATCCCCAGTGGTGCTAGTGCACTCTCTGGACTCACTGCAGGGCATCCCCAGTGGTGCCAGTGCACTCTCTGGACTCACTGCGCTGCATCCCCAGTGCTGCCAGTGCACTCTCTGGACTCACTGCACTGCATCACCTGTGGTGCCAGTGCACTCTCTGGACTCACTGCACCGCATCCGCAGTGGTGCCAGTGCACTCTCTAGAGTCACTGCGCTGCATCCCCAGTTGTGCCAGTGCACTCTCTGGACTCACTGCAGTGCATCCCCAGTGGTGCCAGTGCACTCTCTGGACTCACTGCAGTGCATCCCCAGTGGTACCAGTGCACTCTCTGAACTAGCGTCACCGCATACCCAGTGGTGCCAGTGCACTCTCTGGACTCACTGAAGTGCATCCCCAGTGGTGCCAGTGCACTCTCTGGACTCACTGCAGTGCATTCCCGGTGGTGCCAGTGCACTCTCTGGACTCACTGCAGTGCATCCCCAGTGGTGCTAGTGCACTCTGGACTCACTGCAGTGCATCCCCAGTGGTGCCAGTGCACTCTCTGGACTCACTGCAGTGCATCCCCAGTGGTGCTAGTGCACTCTGGACTCACTGCAGTGCATCCCCAGTGGTGCCAGTGCACTCTCTGGACTCACTGCACTGCATCCCCAGTGGTGCCAGTGCACTCTCTGGACTCACTGTACTGCATCCCCAGTGGTGCCAGTGCACTCTCTGGACTCACCGCACTGCACCCTGAGTGGTGCCAGTGCACTCTCTGGACTCACTGCACCGCATCCCCAGTGGTGCCAGTGCACCCTCTAGAGTCACTGCGCTGCATCCCCAGTGGTGCCAGTGCACTCTCTGGACTGACTGCAGTGCATCACCAGTGGTGCCAGTGCACTCTCTGGACTCACTGCACTGCATCCCCAGTGGTGCCAGTGCACTCTCTTGACTCACTGCACTGCACCCTGAGTGGTGCCAGTGCACTCTCTGGACTCACTGCACTGCATCCCCAGTGGTGCCAGTGCACTCTCTAGAGTCACTGTACTGCATCCCCAGTGGTGCCAGTGAACTCTCTGGACTCCCGCAACCGCATCCCCAGTGGTTCCAGTGCACTCTCTGCACTCACTGCACTGCATCCCGAGTGGTGCCAGTGCACTCTCTGGACTCACTGCAGTCCATCGCCAGTGGTGCCAGTGCACTCTCTGGACTCACTGCAGTGCATCCCCAGTGCTGCCAGTGCTCTCTCTGGACTCACTGCACTGCATCCACATTGGTGCCAGTGCACTCTCTGGACTCACTGCGCTGCATCCCCAGTGGTGCCAGTACACTCACTGGACTCACTGCACTGTATCCCCAGTGGTGCCAGTGCAGTCTCTGCACTCACTGAAGTGCATCTCCAGTGGTGCCAGTGAACTCTCTGGACTCACTGCACTGCATCCCCAGTGGTGCCAGTGCACTCTCTGGACTCACTGCACTGCATCCCCAGTGGTGCCAGTGCGCTCTCTGGACTCACTGAAGTGCATTCTCAGTGGTGCCAGTGCACTCTCTGGACTCACTGCAGTGCATCCCCAGTGGTGCCAGTACACTCTCTGGACTCACTGCACTGCATCCCCAGTGGTGCTAGTGCAATCTGTGGACTCACTGCAGTGCATCCACAGTGGTGCCAGTGCACTCTCTGGACTCACTGAAAGGCATTCTCAGTGGTGCCAGTGCACTCTCTGGACTCACTGCAGTGCATCACCAGTGGTCCAGTGCACTCTCTGGACTCACCGTACCGCATCCCCAGTGGTGCCAGTGCACTCTCTGGAGTAACTGCAGTGCATCACCAGTGGTGCCAGTGCACTCTCTGGACTCACTGCACTGCATCCCCAGTGGTGCCAGTGCACTCTCTGGACTCACTGCACTGCATCCCCAGTGGTGCCAGAGCACTCTCTGGACTCACTGCACTGCATCCCCAGTGCTGCCTGTGCACTCTCTGGACTCACTGCACTGCATCCCCAGTGGTGCCACTGCACTCTCTGGACTCACTGCACTGCATCCCCAGTGGTGCCAGTGCACTCCCTGCACTCACTGCACTGCATCCCCAGTGGTGCCAGTGCACTCACTGGACTCACTGCAGTGCATTCCCTCTGGTGCCAGTGCACTCTCTGGACTCACTGCACTGCATCCCCAGTGGTGCCAGTGCACTCTCTGGACTCACTGCAGTGCATCCCCAGTGGTGCCAGTGCACTCTCTGGACTCACTGCAGTGCATCCCCAGTGGTGCCAGTGCACTCTCTGGAATCACTGAAGTGCATCCCCCGTGGTGCCAGTGCGATCTCTGGACTCACTGCACTGCATTCCCAGTGGTGCCAGTGCACACTCTGGACTCACTGCACTGCATCCCCAGTGGTGCCAGTGCACTCTCTGGACTCACTGCCGTGCATCCCCAGTTTTGCCAGTGCACTCTCTGGACTCACTGCACTGCATACCCAGTGGTGCCAGTGCACTCTCTGGACTCACTGCACTGCATCCCCAGTGGAGCCAGTGCACTCTCTGGACTCACTGCACTGCATCCCCAGTGGTGCCAGTGCACTCTGTGGACTCACTGCAGTGCATCCCCAGTGGAGCCCGTGCACTCTCTGGACTCACTGAAGTGCATCCCCAGTGGTGCCAGTGCACTCTCTGGACTCACTGCACTGCATCCCCAGTGGTGCCAGTGCACTCTGTGGACTCACTGCAGTGCATCCCCAGTGGTGCCAGTGCACTCTCTGGACTCACTGAAGTGCATTCTCAGTGGTGCCAGTGCACTCTCTGGACTCACTGCAGTGCATCCCCAGTGGTGCCAGTACACTCACTGGACTGAGTGCACTGCATCCCCAGTGGTGCTAGTGCACTCTCTGGACTCACTGCACTGCATCCCCAGTGGTGCCAGAGCACTCTCTGGACTCACTGCAGTGCATCCCCAGTGGTGCCAGTGCACTCTGTGGACTCACTGTACTGCATCTCCAGTGGTGCCAGTGCACTCTGTGGGCTCACTGCTGTGCATCCCCATTGGTGCCAGTGCACTCTCTGGACTCACTGCACTGCATGCCCAGTGGTGCCAGTGCACTCTCTGGACTCACTGCACTGCATCCCCAGTGGAGCAAGTGCACTCTCTGGACTCACTGCAGTGCATCCCAAGTGGTGCCAATGCACTCTCTGGACTCACTGCAGTGCATCCCCAGTGGTGCCAGTACACTCAATGGACTCACTGCACTGCATCCCCAGTGGTGCCAGTGCAGTCTCTGCACTCACTGAATTGCATCCCCAGTGGTGCCAGTGAACTCTCTGGACTCACTGCAGTGCATCCCCAGTGGTGCCAGTGCACTCTCTGGACTCACTGAACTGCATCCCCAGTGGTGCCAGTGCACTCTCTGGACTCACTTCACTGCATCCCCAGTGCTGCCAGTGCACTCTCTGGACTCACTGCAGTGCATCCCCAGTGGTGCCAGTGCACTCTCTGGACTCACTGCAGTGCATCCCCAGTGGAGCCCGTGCACTCTCTGGACTCACTGAAGTGCATCCCCAGTGGTGCCAGTGCACTCTCTGGACTCACTGCACTGCATCCCCAGTGGTGCCAGTGCACTCTGTGGACTCACTGCAGTGCATCCCCAGTGGAGCCCGTGCACTCTCTGGACTCACTGCAGTGCATCCCCAGTGGTGCCAGTACACTCACTGGACTGACTGCACTGCATCCCCAGTGGTGCTAGTGCACTCTCTGGACTCACTGCACTGCATCGCCAGTGGTGCCAGAGCACTCTCTGGACTCACTGCAGTGCATCCCCAGTGGTGCCAGTGCACTCTCTGGACTCACTGTACTGCATCCCCAGTGGTCCAGTGCACTCTGTGGGCTCACTGCTGTGCATCCCCATTGGTGCCAGTGCACTCTCTGGACTCACTGCACTGCATCCCCAGTGGTGCCAGTGCACTCTCTGGACTCACTGCACTGCATCCCCAGTGGTGCAAGTGCACTCTCTGGACTCACTGCAGTGCATACCCAGTGGTGCCAGTGCACTCTCTGGACTCACTGCAGTGCATCCCCAGTGGAGCCCGTGCACTCTCTGGACTCACTGAAGTGCATCCCCAGTGGTGCCAGTGCACTCTCTGGACTCACTGCACTGCATCCCCAGTGGTGCCAGTGCACTCTGTGGACTCACTGCAGTGCATCCCCAGCGGTGCCAGTGCACTCTCTGGACTCACTTCAGTGCATCCCCAGTGGTGCCAGTACACTCACTGGACTGACTGCACTGCATCCCCAGTGGTGCTAGTGCACTCTCTGGACTCACTGCACTGCATCGCCAGTGGTGCCAGTGCACTCTCTGGACTCACTGCACTGCATCCCCAGTGGTGCCAGTGCACTCTCTGGACTCACTGCACTGCATCCCCAGTGGTGCCAGTGCACTCTCTGGACTCACTGCACTGCATCCCCAGTGGTGCAAGTGCACTCTCTGGACTCACTGCAGTGCATCCCCAGTGGTGCCAATGCACTCTCTGGACTCACTGCAGTGCATCCCCAGTGGTGCCAGTACACTCACTGGACTCACTGCACTGCATCCCCAGTGGTGCCAGTGCACTCTCTGGACTCACTGCACTGCATCTCCAATGGTGCCAGTGAACTCTCTGGACTCACTGTACTGCATCCCCAGTGGAGCCAGTGCACACTGTGGACTCACTGAAGTGCATCCCCATTGGTGCCAGTGCACTCTCTGGACTAACTGCACTGCATCCCCAGTGGTGCCAGTGCACTCTCTGGACTCACTGCACTGCATCCCCAGTGGTGCCAGTGCACTCTCTGGACTCACTGCAGTGCATCCCAAGTGGTGCCAAAGCACTCTCTGGACTCACTGCAGTGCATCCCCAGTGGTGCCAGTACACTCACTGGACTCACTGCACTGCATCCCCAGTGGTGCCAGTGCAGTCTCTGCACTCACTGAAGTGCATCTCCAGTGGTGCCAGTGAACTCTCTGGACTCACTGCAGTGCATCCCCAGTGGTGCCAGTGCACTCTCTGGACTCACTGCACTGCATCCCCAGTGGTGCCAGTGCACTCTCTGGACTCACTGCACTGCATCCCCAGTGGTGCCAGTGCACTCTCTGGACTCACTGCACTGCATCTCCAATGGTGCCAGTGCACTCTCTGGACTCACTGCACTGCATCCCCAGTGGTGCCAATGCACTCTCTGGACTCACTGCTGTGCATCCCCAGTGGTGCCAGTGCACTCTCTGGACTCACTGCACTGCATCCCCAGTGGTGCCAGTGCACTCTCTGGACTCACTGCACTGCATCCCCAGTGGTGCCAGTGCACTCTGTGGGCTCACTGCTGTGCATCCCCATTGGTGCCAGTGCACTCTCTGGACTCACTGCACTGCATCCCCAGTGGTGCCAGTGCACTCTCTGGACTCACTGCACTGCATCCCCAGTGGTGCAAGTGCACTCTCTGGACTCACTGCAGTGCATCCCCAGTGGTGCCAGTGCACTCTCTGGACTCACTGCAGTGCATCCCCAGTGGAGCCCGTGCACTCTCTGGACTCACTGAAGTGCATCCCCAGTGGTGCCAGTGCACTCTGTGGACTCACTGCACTGCATCCCCAGTGGTGCCAGTGCACTCTCTGGACTCACTGCAGTGCATCCCCAGTGGTGCCAGTACACTCACTGGACTGACTGCACTGCATCCCCAGTGGTGCCAGTGCAGTCTCTGCACTCACTGAATTGCATCCCCAGTGGTGCCAGTGAACTCTCTGGACTCACTGCAGTGCATCCCCAGTGGTGCCAGTGCACTCTCTGGACTCACTGAACTGCATCCCCAGTGGTGCCAGTGCACTCTCTGGACTCACTTCACTGCATCCCCAGTGCTGCCAGTGCACTCTCTGGACTCACTGCAGTGCATCCCCAGTGGTGCCAGTGCACTCTCTGGACTCACTGCAGTGCATCCCCAGTGGAGCCCGTGCACTCTCTGGACTCACTGAAGTGCATCCCCAGTGGTGCCAGTGCACTCTCTGGACTCACTGCACTGCATCCCCAGTGGTGCCAGTGCACTCTGTGGACTCACTGCAGTGCATCCCCAGTGGTGCCAGTGCACTCTCTGGACTCACTGCAGTGCATCCCCAGTGGTGCCAGTACACTCACTGGACTGACTGCACTGCATCCCCAGTGGTGCTAGTGCACTCTCTGGACTCACTGCACTGCATCGCCAGTGGTGCCAGAGCACTCTCTGGACTCACTGCAGTGCATCCCCAGTGGTGCCAGTGCACTCTCTGGACTCACTGTACTGCATCCCCAGTGGTCCAGTGCACTCTGTGGGCTCACTGCTGTGCATCCCCATTGGTGCCAGTGCACTCTCTGGACTCACTGCACTGCATCCCCAGTGGTGCCAGTGCACTCTCTGGACTCACTGCACTACATCCCCAGTGGTGCAAGTGCACTCTCTGGACTCACTGCAGTGCATCCCCAGTGGTGCCAGTGCACTCTCTGGACTCACTGCAGTGCATCCCCAGTGGAGCCCGTGCACTCTCTGGACTCACTGAAGTGCATCCCCAGTGGTGCCAGTGCACTCTCTGGACTCACTGCACTGCATCCCCAGTGGTGCCAGTGCACTCTGTGGACTCACTGCAGTGCATCCCCAGCGGTGCCAGTGCACTCTCTGGACTCACTGCAGTGCATCCCCAGTGGTGCCAGTACACTCACTGGACTGACTGCACTGCATCCCAAGTGGTGCTAGTGCACTCTCTGGACTCACTGCACTGCATCGCTAGTGGTGCCAGTGCACTCTCTGGACTCACTGCACTGCATCCCCAGTGGTGCCAGTGCACTCTCTGGACTCACTGCACTGCATCCCCAGTGGTGCCAGTGCACTCTCTGGACTCACTGCACTGCATCCCCAGTGGTGCAAGTGCACTCTCTGGACTCACTGCAGTGCATCCCCAGTGGTGCCAATGCACTCTCTGGACTCACTGCAGTGCATCCCCAGTGGTGCCAGTACACTCACTGGACTCACTGAACTGCATCCCCAGTGGTGCCAGTGCACTCTCTGGACTCACTGCACTGCATCTCCAATGGTGCCAGTGTACTCTCTGGACTCACTGCACTGCATCCGCAGTGGAGCCAGTGCACTCTGTGGACTCACTGAAGTGCATCCCCATTGGTGCCAGTGCACTCTCTGGACTCACTGCACTGCATCCCCAGTGGTGCCAGTGCACTCTCTGGACTCACTGCACTGCATCCCCAGTGGTGCCAGTGCACTCTCTGGACTCACTGCAGTGCATCCCAAGTGGTGCCAAAGCACTCTCTGGACTCACTGCAGTGCATCCCCAGTGGTGCCAGTACACTCACTGGACTCACTGCACTGCATCCCCAGTGGTGCCAGTGCAGTCTCTGCACTCACTGAAGTGCATCTCCAGTGGTGCCAGTGAACTCTCTGGACTCACTGCAGTGCATCCCCAGTGGTGCCAGTGCACTCTCTGGACTCACTGCACTGCATCCCCAGTGGTGCCAGTGCACTCTCTGGACTCACTGCAGTGCATCCCCAGTGGTGCCAGTGCACTCTCTGGACTCACTGCACTGCATCTCCAATGGTGCCAGTGTACTCTCTGGACTCACTGCACTGCATCCCCAGTGGAGCCAGTGCACTCTGTGGACTCACTGAAGTGCATCCCCATTGGTGCCAGTGCACTCTCTGGACTCACTGCACTGCATCCCCAGTGGTGCCAGTGCACTCTCTGGACTCACTGCACTGCATCCCCAGTGGTGCCAGTGCACTCTCTGGACTCACTGCAGTGCATCCCCACTGGTGCCAAAGCACTCTCTGGACTCACTGCAGTGCATCCCCAGTGGTGCCAGTACACTCACTGGACTCACTGCACTGCATCCCCAGTGGTGCCAGTGCAGTCTCTGCACTCACTGAAGTGCATCTCCAGTGGTGCCAGTGAACTCTCTGGACTCACTGCAGTGCATCCCCAGTGGTGCCAGTGCACTCTCTGGACTCACTGCACTGCATCCCCAGTGGTGCCAGTGCACTCTCTGGACTCACTGCACTGCATCCCCAGTGGTGCCAGTGCACTCTCTGGACTCACTGCACTGCATCTCCAATGGTGCCAGTGCACTCTCTGGACTCACTGCACTGCATCCCCAGTGGTGCCAATGCACTCTCTGGACTCACTGCTGTGCATCCCCAGTGGTGCCAGTGCACTCTCTGGACTCACTGCACTGCATCCCCAGTGGTGCCAGTGCACTCTCTGGACTCACTGCACTGCATCCCCAGTGGTGCCAGTGCACTCTGTGGGCTCACTGCTGTGCATCCCCATTGGTGCCAGTGCACTCTCTGGACTCACTGCACTGCATCCCCAGTGGTGCCAGTGCACTCTCTGGACTCACTGCACTGCATCCCCAGTGGTGCAAGTGCACTCTCTGGACTCACTGCAGTGCATCCCCAGTGGTGCCAGTGCACTCTCTGGACTCACTGCAGTGCATCCCCAGTGTAGCCCGTGCACTCTCTGGACTCACTGAAGTGCATCCCCAGTGGTGCCAGTGCACTCTCTGGACTCTCTGCACTGCATCCCCAGTGGTGCCAGTGCACTCTGTGGACTCACTGCACTGCATCCCCAGTGGTGCCAGTGCACTCTCTGGACTCACTGCAGTGCATCCCCAGTGGTGCCAGTACACTCACTGGACTGACTGCACTGCATCCCCAGTGGTGCTAGTGCACTCTCTGGACTCACTGCACTGCATCGCCAGTGGTGCCAGTGCACTCTCTGGACTCACTGCACTGCATCCCCAGTGGTGCCAGTGCACTCTCTGGACTCACTGCACTGCATCCCCAGTGGTGCCAGTGCACTCTCTGGACTCACTGCACTGCATCCCCAGTGGTGCAAGTGCACTCTCTGGACTCACTGCAGTGCATCCCCAGTGGTGCCAGTACACTCACTGGACTCACTGCACTGCATCCCCAGTGGTGCAGTGCACTCTGTGGACTCACTGCTGTGCATCCCCATTGGTGCCAGTGTACTCTCTGGACTCACTGCACTGCATCCCCAGTGGAGCCAGTGCACTCTGTGGACTCACTGAAGTGCATCCCCATTGGTGCCAGTGCACTCTCTGGACTCACTGCACTGCATCCCCAGTGGTGCCAGTGCACTCTCTGGACTCTCTGCACTGCATCTCCAATGGTGCCAGTGCACTCTCTGGACTCACTGCACTGCATCCCCAGTGGTGCCAATGCACTCTCTGGACTCACTGCTGTGCATCCCCAGTGGTGCCAGTGCACTCTCTGGACTCACTGCACTGCATCCCCAGTGGTGCCAGTGCACTCTCTGGGCTCACTGCAGTGCATCCCCAGTGGTGCCAGTGCACTCTGTGGACTCACTGCTGTGCATCCCCATTGGTGCCAGTGCACTCTCTGGACTCACTGCACTGCATCCCCAGTGGTGCCAGTGCACTCTCTGGACTCACTGCACTGCATCTCCAATGGTGCCAGTGCACTCTCTGGACTCACTGCACTGCATCCCCAGTGGTGCCAATGCACTCTCTGGACTCACTGCTGTGCATCCCCAGTGGTGCCAGTGCACTCTCTGGACTCACTGTACTGCATCCCCAGTGGTGCCAGTGCACTCTCTGGACTCACTACACTGCATCCCCATTGGTGCCAGTGCACTCTCTGGACTCACTGCACTGCATCCCCAGTGGTGCCAGTGCACTCTCTGGACTTGCTCCACTGCATCCCCAGTGGTGCCAGTGCACTCTCTGGACTCACTGCACTGCAACCCCAGTGTTGCCAGTGCACTCTCTGGACTCACTGCAATGCATACTCAGTGGAGCCCGTGCACTCTCTGGACTCACTGCACAGCATCCCCAGTGGTGCCAGTGCACTCTCTGGACTCACTGCAGTGCATCCCCAGTGGTGCCAGTGCACTCTTTGGACTCACTGAAGTGCATTCTCAGTGGTGCAACTGCACTCTCTGGACTCACTGCACTGCATCCCCAGTGGTGCCAGTGCGCTCTCTGGACTCACTGAAGTGCATCCCCAGTGGTGCCAGTACACTCTCTGGACTCACTGAAGGGCATTCTCAGTGGTGCCAGTGCACTCTCTGGACTCACTGCAGTGCATCCCCAGTGGTGCCAGTGCACTCTCTGGACTCACCGCACCGCATACCCAGTGGTGCCAGTGCACTCTCTGGAGTAACTGCAGTGCATCACCAGTGGTGCCACTGCTCTCTCTGGACTCACTGCACTGCATCCCCAGTGGTGCCAGAGCACTCTCTGGACTCACTGCACTGCATCCCCAGCGGTGCCAGTGCACTCTCTGGACTCACTGCACTGCATCCCCAGTGGTGCCAGAGCACTCTCTGGACTCACTGCACTGCATCCCCAGTGGAGCCAGTGCGATCTCTGGACTCACTGCACTGCATCCCCAGTGGTGCCAGTGCACTCTCTGGACTCACTGCAGTGCATCCCCAGTGGAGCCCGTGCACTCTGTGGACTCACTGCAGTGCATTCTCAGTGGTGCCAGTGCACTCTCTGGACTCACTGCACTGCATCCCCAGTGGTGCCAGTACACTCACTGGACTGACTGCACTGCATCCCCAGTGGTGCTAGTGCACTCTCTGGACTCACTGCACTGCATCTCCAGTGGTGCCAGAGCACTCTCTGGACTCACTGCAGTGCATCCCCAGTGGTGCCAGTGCACTCTCTGGACTCACTGCACTGCATCCCCAGTGGTGCCAGTGCACTCTGTGGACTCACTGCTGTGCATCCCCATTGGTGCGAGTGCACTCTCTGGACTCACTGCACTGCATCCCCAGTGGTGCCAGTGCACTCTGTGGACTCACTGCACTGCATCCCCAGTGGTGCCAATGCACTCTCTGGACCTCCGGCACCGCATCCCCAGTGGAGCCAGTGCACTCTCTGGACTCGCGGCACTGCATCCCCAGTGGTTCCAGTGCACTCTCTCGAGTCACTGCACTACATCCCCAGTTGTGCCAGTGCACTCACTGGACTCACTGTACTGCATCATCAGTGGTGCCAGTGCACTCTCTGGACTCACTGCACTGCATCCCCAGTGGTGCCAGTGCACTCTCTGGACTCACTGCACTGCATCCCCAGTGGTGCCAGTGCTATCCCTGGACTCACTGTAGTGCATCCCCAGTGGTGCCAGTGCACTCTCTGGACTCACTGCAGTGCATCCCCAGTGGTGCCAGTGCACTCTCTGGACTCACTGAAGTGCATTCTCTGTGGTGCCAGTGCACTCTCTGGACTCACTGCAGTGCATCCCCAGTTGTGCCAGTGCACTCACTGGACTCACTGCACTGCATCCCCAGTGGTGCCAGTGCTATCCCTGGACTCACTGTAGTGCATCCCCAGTGGTGCCAGTGCACTCTCTGGACTCACTGCAGGGCATCCCCAGTGGTGCCAGTGCACTCTCTGGACTCACTGCACTGCATCCCCAGTGCTGCCAGTGCACTCTCTGGACTCACTGCACTGCATCACCTGTGGTGCCAGTGCACTCTCTGGACTCACTGCACCGCATCCGCAGTGGTGCCAGTGCACTCTCTAGAGTCACTGCGCTGCATCCCCAGTTGTGCCAGTGCACTCTCTGGACTCACTGCAGTGCATCCCCAGTGGTGCCAGTGCACTCTCTGGACTCACTGCAGTGCATCCCCAGTGGTACCAGTGCACTCTCTGGACTCGCGTCACTGCATCCCCAGTGGTGCCAGTGTACTCTCTGGACTCACTGCACTGCATCCCCAGTGGTGCCAGTGCTATCCCTGGACTCACTGTAGTGCATCCCCAGTGGTGCCAGTGCACTCTCTGGACTCACTGCAGGGCATCCCCAGTGGTGCCAGTGCACTCTCTGGACTCACTGCACTGCATCCCCAGTGGTGCAAGTGCACTCTCTGGACTCACTGCAGTGCATCCCCAGTGGTGCCAGTGCACTCTATGGACTCACTGCAGTGCATCCCCAGTGGAGCCCGTGCACTCTCTGGACTCACTGAAGTGCATCCCCAGTGGTGCCAGTGCACTCTCTGGACTCACGGCAGTGCATCCCCAGTGGTGCCAGTGCACTCTGTGGACTCACTGCACTGCATCCCCAGTGGTGCCAGTGCACTCTCTGGACTCACTGCAGTGCATCCCCAGTGGTGCCAGTACACTCACTGGACTGACTGCACTGCATCCCCAGTGGTGCTAGTGCACTCTCTGGACTCACTGCACTGCATCGCCAGTGGTGCCAGTGCACTCTCTGGACTCACTGCACTGCATCCCCAGTGGTGCCAGTGCACTCTCTGGACTCACTGCACTGCATCCCCAGTGGTGCCAGTGCACTCTCTGGACTCACTGCACTGCATCCCCATTGGTGCAAGTGCACTCTCTGGACTCACTGCAGTGCATCCCCAGTGGTGCCAGTACACTCACTGGACTCACTGCACTGCATCCCCAGTGGTGCCAGTGCACTCTGTGGACTCACTGCTGTGCATCCCCATTGGTGCCAGTGTACTCTCTGGACTCACTGCACTGCATCCCCAGTGGAGCCAGTGCACTCTGTGGACTCACTGAAGTGCATCCCCATTGGTGCCAGTGCACTCTCTGGACTCACTGCACTGCATCCCCAGTGGTGCCAGTGCACTCTCTGGACTCTCTGCACTGCATCTCCAATGGTGCCAGTGCACTCTCTGGACTCACTGCACTGCATCCCCAGTGGTGCCAATGCACTCTCTGGACTCACTGCTGTGCATCCCCAGTGGTGCCAGTGCACTCTCTGGACTCACTGCACTGCATCCCCAGTGGTGCCAGTGCACTCTCTGGGCTCACTGCAGTGCATCCCCAGTGGTGCCAGTGCACTCTGTGGACTCACTGCTGTGCATCCCCATTGGTGCCAGTGCACTCTCTGGACTCACTGCACTGCATCCCCAGTGGTGTCTGTGCACTCTCTGGACTCACTGCACTGCATCCCCAGTGGTGCAAGTGCACTCTCTGGACTCACTGCAGTGCATCCCAAGTGGTGCCAATGCACTCTCTGGACTCACTGCAGTGCATCCCCAGTGGTGCCAGTACACTCACTGGACTCACTGCACTGCATCCCCAGTGGTGCCAGTGCACTCTCTGCACTCACTGAAGTGCAGCCCCATTGGTGCCAGTGAACTATCTGGACTCACTGCAGTGCATCCCCAGTGGTGCCAGTGCACTCTCTGGACTCACTGCACTGCATCCCCAGTGGTGCCAGTGCACTCTCTGGACTCACTGCACTGCATCCCCAGTGGTGCCAGTGCACTCTCTGGACTCACTGCACTGCATCTCCAATGGTGCCAGTGCACTCTCTGGACTCACTGCACTGCATCCCCAGTGGTGCCAATGCACTCTCTGGACTCACTGCTGTGCATCCCCAGTGGTGCCAGTGCACTCTCTGGACTCACTGTACTGCATCCCCAGTGGTGCCAGTGCACTCTCTGGACTCACTACACTGCATCCCCATTGGTGCCAGTGCACTCTCTGGACTCACTGCACTGCATCCCCAGTGGTGCCAGTGCACTCTCTGGACTTGCTCCACTGCATCCCCAGTGGTGCCAGTGCACTCTCTGGACTCACTGCACTGCAACCCCAGTGTTGCCAGTGCACTCTCTGGACTCACTGCAATGCATACTCAGTGGAGCCCGTGCACTCTCTGGACTCACTGCACAGCATCCCCAGTGGTGCCAGTGCACTCTCTGGACTCACTGCAGTGCATCCCCAGTGGTGCCAGTGCACTCTTTGGACTCACTGAAGTGCATTCTCAGTGGTGCAAGTGCACTCTCTGGACTCACTGCACTGCATCCCCAGTGGTGCCAGAGCGCTCTCTGGACTCACTGAAGTGCATCCCCAGTGGTGCCAGTACACTCTCTGGACTCACTGAAGGGCATTCTCAGTGGTGCCAGTGCACTCTCTGGACTCACTGCAGTGCATCCCCAGTGGTGCCAGTGCACTCTCTGGACTCACCGCACCGCATACCCAGTGGTGCCAGTGCACTCTCTGGAGTAACTGCAGTGCATCACCAGTGGTGCCACTGCTCTCTCTGGACTCACTGCACTGCATCCCCAGTGGTGCCAGAGCACTCTCTGGTCTCACTGCACTGCATCCCCAGCGGTGCCAGTGCACTCTCTGGACTCACTGCACTGCATCCCCAGTGGTGCCAGAGCACTCTCTGGACTCACTGCACTGCATCACCAGTGGAGCCAGTGCGATCTCTGGACTCACTGCACTGCATCCCCAGTGGTGCCAGTGCACTCTGTGGACTCACTGCAGTGCATCCCCAGTGGAGCCCGTGCACTCTGTGGACTCACTGCAGTGCATTCTCAGTGGTGCCAGTGCACTCTCTGGACTCACTGCACTGCATCCCCAGTGGTGCCAGTACACTCACTGGACTGACTGCACTGCATCCCCAGTGGTGCTAGTGCACTCTCTGGACTCACTGCACTGCATCTCCAGTGGTGCCAGAGCACTCTCTGGACTCACTGCAGTGCATCCCCAGTGGTGCCAGTGCACTCTCTGGACTCACTGCGCTGCATCCCCAGTGGTGCCAGTGCACTCTGTGGACTCACTGCTGTGCATCCCCATTGGTGCCAGTGCACTCTCTGGACTCACTGCACTGCATCCCCAGTGGTGCCAGTGCACTCTGTGGACTCACTGCAGTGCATCCCCAGTGGTGCCAATGCACTCTCTGGACCTCCGGCACCGCATCCCCAGTGGAGCCAGTGCACTCTCTGGACTCGCGGCACTGCATCCCCAGTGGTTCCAGTGCACTCTCTCGAGTCACTGCACTACATTCCCAGTTGTGCCAGTGCACTCACTGGACTCACTGTACTGCATCATCAGTGGTGCCAGTGCACTCTCTGGACTCACTGCACTGCATCCCCAGTGGTGCCAGTGCACTCTCTGGACTCACTGCACTGCATCCCCAGTGGTGCCAGTGCTATCCCTGGACTCACTGTAGTGCATCCCCAGTGGTGCCAGTGCACTCTCTGGACTCACTGCAGTGCATCCCCAGTGGTGCCAGTGCACTCTCTGGACTCACTGAAGTGCATTCTCTGTGGTGCCAGTGCACTCTCTGGACTCACTGCAGTGCATCCCCAGTTGTGCCAGTGCACTCACTGGACTCACTGCACTGCATCCCCAGTGGTGCCAGTGCTATCCCTGGACTCACTGTAGTGCATAACCAGTGGTGCCAGTGCACTCTCTGGACTCACTGCAGGGCATCCCCAGTGGTGCCAGTGCACTCTCTGGACTCACTGCACTGCATCCCCAGTGCTGCCAGTGCACTCTCTGGACTCACTGCACTGCATCACCTGTGGTGACAGTGCACTCTCTGGACTCACTGCACCGCATCCGCAGTGGTGCCAGTGCACTCTCTAGAGTCACTGCGCTGCATCCCCAGTTGTGCCAGTGCACTCTCTGGACTCACTGCAGTGCATCCCCGGTGGTGCCAGTGCACTCTCTGGACTCACTGCAGTGCATCCCCAGTGGTACCAGTGCACTCTCTGGACTCGCGTCACTGCATCCCCAGTGGTGCCACTGCACTCTCTGGACTCGCGTCACTGCATACCCAGTGGTGCCAGTGCACTCTCTGGACTCACTGAAGTGCATCCCCAGTGGTGCCAGTGCACTCTCTGGACTCACTGCAGTGCATTCCCGGTGGTGCCATTGCACTCTCTGGACTCACTGCAGTGCATCCCCAGTGGTGCTAGTGCACTCTGGACTCACTGCAGTGCATCCCCAGTGGTGCCAGTGCACTCTCTGGACTCACTACAGTGCATCCCCAGTGGTGCTAGTGCACTCTGGACTCACTGCAGTGCATCCCCAGTGGTGCCAGTGCACTCTCTGGACTCACTGCACTGCATCCCCAGTGGTGCCAGTGCACTCTCTGGACTCACTGTACTGCATCCCCAGTGGTGCCAGTGCACTCTCTGGACTCACCGCACTGCACCCTGAGTGGTGCCAGTGCACTCTCTGGACTCACTTCACTGCATCCCCAGTGCTGCCAGTGCACTCTCTGGACTCACTGCAGTGCATCCCCAGTGGTGCCAGTGCACTCTCTGGACTCACTGCAGTGCATCCCCAGTGGAGCCCGTGCACTCTCTAGACTCACTGAAGTGCATCCCCAGTGGTGCCAGTGCACTCTCTGGACTCACTGCACTGCATCCCCAGTGGTGCCAGTGCACTCTGTGGACTCACTGCAGTGCATCCCCAGTGGTGCCAGTGCACTCTCTGGACTCACTGCAGTGCATCCCCAGTGGTGCCAGTACACTCACTGGACTGACTGCACTGCATCCCCAGTGGTGCTAGTGCACTCTCTGGACTCACTGCACTGCATCGCCAGTGGTGCCAGAGCACTCTCTGGACTCACTGCAGTGCATCCCCAGTGGTGCCAGTGCACTCTCTGGACTCACTGTACTGCATCCCCAGTGGTGCCAGTGCACTCTGTGGGCTCACTGCTGTGCATCCCCATTGGTGCCAGTGCACTCTCTGGACTCACTGCACTGCATCCCCAGTGGTGCCAGTGCACTCTCTGGACTCACTGCACTGCATCCCCAGTGGTGCAAGTGCACTCTCTGGACTCACTGCAGTGCATCCCCAGTGGTGCCAGTGCACTCTCTGGACTCACTGCACTGCATCCCCAGTGGAGCCCGTGCACTCTCTGGACTCACTGAAGTGCATCTCCAGTGGTGCCAGTGCACTCTCTGGACTCACTGCACTGCATCCCCAGTGGTGCCAGTGCACTCTGTGGACTCACTGCAGTTCATCCCCAGTGGTGCCAGTGCACTCTCTGGACTCACTGCAGTGCATCCCCAGTGGTGCCAGTACACTCACTGGACTGACTGCACTGCATCCCCAGTGGTGCTAGTGCACTCTCTGGACTCACTGCACTGCATCGCCAGTGGTGCCAGTGCACTCTCTGGACTCACTGCACTGCATCCCCAGTGGTGCCAGTGCACTCTCTGGACTCACTGCACTGCATCCCCAGTGGTGCAAGTGCACTCTCTGGACTCACTGCAGTGCATCCCCAGTGGTGCCAATGCACTCTCTGGACTCACTGCACTGCATCCCCAGTGGTGCCAGTACACTCACTGGACTCACTGCACTGCATCCCCAGTGGTGCCAGTGCACTCTCTGGACTCACTGCACTGCATCTCCAATGGTGCCAGTGTACTCTCTGGACTCACTGCACTGCATCCCCAGTGGAGCCAGTGCACTCTGTGGACTCACTGAAGTGCATCCCCATTGGTGCCAGTGCACTCTCTGGACTCACTGCACTGCATCCCCAGTGGTGCCAGTGCACTCTCTGGACTCACTGCACTGCATCCCCAGTGGTGCCAGTGCACTCTCTGGACTCACTGCAGTGCATCCCAAGTGGTGCCAAAGCACTCTCTGGACTCACTGCAGTGCATCCCCAGTGGTGCCAGTACACTCACTGGACTCACTGCACTGCATCCCCAGTGGTGCCAGTGCAGTCTCTGCACTCACTGAAGTGCATCTCTAGTGGTGCCAGTGAACTCTCTGGACTCACTGCAGTGCATCCCCAGTGGTGCCAGTGCACTCTCTGGACTCACTGCACTGCATCCCCAGTGGTGCCAGTGCACTCTCTGGACTCACTGCAGTGCATCCCAAGTGGTGCCAATGCACTCTCTGGACTCACGGAAGTGCATCCCCAGTGGTGCCAGTACACTCACTGGACTCACTGCACTGCATCCCCAGTGGTGCCAGTGCACTCTCTGGACTCACTGCACTGCATCTCCAATGGTGCCAGTGCACTCTCTGGACTCACTGCACTGCATCCCCAGTGGAGCCAGTGCACTCTGTGGACTCACTGAAGTGCATCCCCTTTGGTGCCAGTGCACTCTCTGGACTCACTGCACTGCATCCCCAGTGGTGCCAGTGCACTCTCTGGACTCACTGCACTGCATCCCCAGTGGTGCCAGTGCACTCTCTGGACTCACTGCAGTGCATCCCAAGTTGTGCCAAAGCACTCTCTGGACTCACTGCAGTGCATCCCCAGTGGTGCCAGTACACTCACTGGACTCACTGCACTGCATCCCCAGTGGTGCCAGTGCACTCTCTGGACTCACTGAAGTGCATCTCCAGTGGTGCCAGTGAACTCTCTGGACTCACTGCAGTGCATCCCCAGTGGTGCCAGTGCACTCTCTGGACTCACTGCACTGCATCCCCAGTGGTGCCAGTGCACTCTCTGGACTCACTGCACTGCATCCCCAGTGGTGCCAGTGCACTCTCTGGACTCACTGCACTGCATCTCCAATGGTGCCAGTGCACTCTCTGGACTCACTGCACTGCATCCCCAGTGGTGCCAATGCACTCTCTGGACTCACTGCTGTGCATCCCCAGTGGTGCCAGTGCACTCTCTGGACTCACTGCACTGCATCCCCAGTGGTGCCAGTGCACTCTCTGGACTCACTGCAGTGCATCCCCAGTGGTGCCAGTGCACTCTGTGGGCTCACTGCTGTGCATCCCCATTGGTGCCAGTGCACTCTCTGGACTCACTGCACTGCATCGCCAGTGGTGCCAGTGCACTCTCTGGACTCACTGCACTGCATCCCCAGTGGTGCCAGTGCACTCTCTGGACTCACTGCACTGCATCCCCAGTGGTGCCAGTGCACTCTCTGGACTCACTGCACTGCATCCCCAGTGGTGCAAGTGCACTCTCTGGACTCACTGCAGTGCATCCCCAGTGGTGCCAATGCACTCTCTGGACTCACTGCAGTGCATCCCCAGTGGTGCCAGTACACTCACTGGACTCACTGCACTGCATCCCCAGTGGTGCCAGTGCACTCTCTGGACTCACTGCACTGCATCTCCAATGGTGCCAGTGTACTCTCTGGACTCACTGCACTGCATCCCCAGTGGAGCCAGTGCACTCTGTGGACTCACTGCACTGCATCCCCATTGGTGCCAGTGCATTCTCTGGACTCACTGCACTGCATCCCCAGTGGTGCCAGTGCACTCTCTGGACTCACTGCACTGCATCTCCAATGGTGCCAGTGCACTCTCTGGACTCACTGCACTGCATCCCCAGTGGTGCCAATGCACTCTCTGGACTCACTGCTGTGCATCCCCAGTGGTGCCAGTGCACTCTCTGGACTCACTGCACTGCATCCCCAGTGGTGCCAGTGCACTCTCTGGACTCACTGCACTGCATCCCCAGTGGTGCCAGTGCACTCTGTGGACTCACTGCTGTGCATCCCCATTGGTGCCAGTGCACTCTCTGGACTCACTGCACTGCATCCCCAGTGGTGTCAGTGCACTCTCTGGACTCACTGCACTGCATCCCCAGTGGTGCAAGTGCACTCTCTGGACTCACTGCAGTGCATCCCAAGTGGTGCCAATGCACTCTCTGGACTCACTGCAGTGCATCCCCAGGGGTGCCAGTACACTCACTGGACTCACTGCACTGCATCCCCAGTGGTGCCAGTGCACTCTCTGCACTCACTGAAGTGCAGCCCCATTGGTGCCAGTGAACTATCTGGACTCACTGCAGTGCATCCCCAGTGGTGCCAGTGCACTCTCTGGACTCACTGCACTGCATCCCCAGTGGTGCCAGTGCACTCTCTGGACTCACTGCACTGCATCTCCAATGGTGCCAGTGCACTCTCTGGACTCACTGCACTGCATCCCCAGTGGTGCCAATGCACTCTCTGGACTCACTGTTGTGCATCCCCAGTGGTGCCAGTGCACTCTCTGGACTCACTGTACTGCATCCCCAGTGGTGCCAGTGCACTCTCTGGACTCACTACACTGCATCCCCATTGGTGCCAGTGCACTCTCTGGACTCACTGCACTGCATCCCCAGTGGTGCCAGTGCACTCTCTGGACTTGCTCCACTGCATCCCCAGTGGTGCCAGTGCACTCTCAGGACTCACTGCACTACATCCCCAGTGTTGCCAGTGCACTCTCTGGACTCACTGCAATGCATACTCAGTGGAGCCCGTGCACTCTCTGGACTCACTGCACAGCATCCCCAGTGGTGCCAGTGCACTCTCTGGACTCACTGCACTGCATCACCAGTGGTGCCAGTGCACTCTCTGGACTCACTGCACTGCATCCCCAGTGGTGCCAGTGCACTCTCTGGACTCACTGCACTGCATCTCCAATGGTGCCAGTGCACTCTCTGGACTCACTGCACTGCATCCCCAGTGGTGCCAATGCACTCTCTGGACTCACTGTTGTGCATCCCCAGTGGTGCCAGTGCACTCTCTGGACTCACTGTACTGCATCCCCAGTGGTGCCAGTGCACTCTCTGGACTCACTGCGCTGCATCCCCAGTGGTGCCAGTGCACTCTGTGGACTCACTGCAGTGCATCCCCAGTGGTGCCAGTGCACTCTCTGGACTCACTGCAGTGCATCCCCAGTGGTGCCAGTACACTCACTGGACTGACTGCACTGCATCCCCAGTGGTGCTAGTGCACTCTCTGGACTCACTGCACTGCATCGCCAGTGGTGCCAGAGCACTCTCTGGACTCACTGCAGTGCATCCCCAGTGGTGCCAGTGCACTCTCTGGACTCACTGTACTGCATCCCCAGTGGTGCCAGTGCACTCTGTGGGCTCACTGCTGTGCATCCCCATTGGTGCCAGTGCACTCTCTGGACTCACTGCACTGCATCCCCAGTGGTGCCAGTGCACTCTCTGGACTCACTGCACTGCATCCCCAGTGGTGCAAGTGCACTCTCTGGACTCACTGCAGTGCATCCCCAGTGGTGCCAGTGCACTCTCTGGACTCACTGCACTGCATCCCCAGTGGAGCCTGTGCACTCTCTGGACTCACTGAAGTGCATCCCCAGTGGTGCCAGTGCACTCTCTGGACTCACTGCACTGCATCCCCAGTGGTGCCAGTGCACTCTGTGGACTCACTGCAGTTCATCCCCAGTGGTGCCAGTGCACTCTCTGGACTCACTGCAGTGCATCCCCAGTGGTGCCAGTACACTCACTGGACTGACTGCACTGCATCCCCAGTGGTGCTAGTGCACTCTCTGGACTCACTGCACTGCATCGCCAGTGGTGCCAGTGCACTCTCTGGACTCACTGCACTGCATCCCCAGTGGTGCCAGTGCACTCTCTGGACTCACTGCACTGCATCCCCAGTGGTGCAAGTGCACTCTCTGGACTCACTGCAGTGCATCCCCAGTGGTGCCAATGCACTCTCTGGACTCACTGCACTGCATCCCCAGTGGTGCCAGTACACTCACTGGACTCACTGCACTGCATCCCCAGTGGTGCCAGTGCACTCTCTGGACTCACTGCACTGCATCTCCAATGGTGCCAGTGTACTCTCTGGACTCACTGCACTGCATCCCCAGTGGAGCCAGTGCACTCTGTGGACTCACTGAAGTGCATCCCCATTGGTGCCAGTGCACTCTCTGGACTCACTGCACTGCATCCCCAGTGGTGCCAGTGCACTCTCTGGACTCACTGCACTGCATCCCCAGTGGTGCCAGTGCACTCTCTGGACTCACTGCAGTGCATCCCAAGTGGTGCCAAAGCACTCTCTGGACTCACTGCACTGCATCCCCAGTGGTGCCAGTACACTCACTGGACTCACTGCACTGCATCCCCAGTGGTGCCAGTGCAGTCTCTGCACTCACTGAAGTGCATCTCCAGTGGTGCCAGTGAACTCTCTGGACTCACTGCAGTGCATCCCCAGTGGTGCCAGTGCACTCTCTGGACTCACTGCACTGCATCCCCAGTGGTGCCAGTGCACTCTCTGGACTCACTGCAGTGCATCCCAAGTGGTGCCAATGCACTCTCTGGACTCACTGCAGTGCATCCCCAGTGGTGCCAGTACACTCACTGGACTCACTGCACTGCATCCCCAGTGGTGCCAGTGCACTCTCTGGACTCACTGCACTGCATCTCCAATGGTGTCAGTGTACTCTCTGGACTCACTGCACTGCATCCCCAGTGGAGCCAGTGCACTCTGTGGACTCACTGAAGTGCATCCCCTTTGGTGCCAGTGCACTCTCTGGACTCACTGCACTGCATCCCCAGTGGTGCCAGTGCACTCTCTGGACTCACTGCACTGCATCCCCAGTGGTGCCAGTGCACTCTCTGGACTCACTGCAGTGCATCCCAAGTTGTGCCAAAGCACTCTCTGGACTCACTGCAGTGCATCCCCAGTGGTGCCAGTACACTCACTGGACTCACTGCACTGCATCCCCAGTGGTGCCAGTGCAGTCTCTGCACTCACTGAAGTGCATCTCCAGTGGTGCCAGTGAACTCTCTGGACTCACTGCAGTGCATCCCCAGTGGTGCCAGTGCACTCTCTGGACTCACTGCACTGCATCCCCAGTGGTGCCAGTGCACTCTCTGGACTCACTGCACTGCATCCCCAGTGGTGCCAGTGCACTCTCTGGACTCACTGCACTGCATCCCCAGTGGTGCCAATGCACTCTCTGGACTCACTGCTGTGCATCCCCAGTGGTGCCAGTGCACTCTCTGGACTCACTGCACTGCATCCCCAGTGGTGCCAGTGCACTCTCTGGACTCACTGCAGTGCATCCCCAGTGGTGCCAGTGCACTCTGTGGGCTCACTGCTGTGCATCCCCATTGGTGCCAGTGCACTCTCTGGACTCACTGCACTGCATCGCCAGTGGTGCCAGTGCACTCTCTGGACTCACTGCACTGCATCCCCAGTGGTGCCAGTGCACTCTCTGGACTCACTGCACTGCATCCCCAGTGGTGCCAGTGCACTCTCTGGACTCACTGCACTGCATCCCCAGTGGTGCAAGTGCACTCTCTGGACTCACTGCAGTGCATCCCCAGTGGTGCCAATGCACTCTCTGGACTCACTGCAGTGCATCCCCAGTGGTGCCAGTACACTCACTGGACTCACTGCTCTGCATCCCCAGTGGTGCCAGTGCACTCTCTGGACTCACTGCACTGCATCCCCAGTGGTGCCAGTGCACTCTCTGGACTCACTGCAGTGCATCCCAAGTGGTGCCAAAGCACTCTCTGGACTCACTGCAGTGCATCCCCAGTGGTGCCAGTACACTCACTGGACTCACTGCACTGCATCCCCAGTGGTGCCAGTGCAGTCTCTGCACTCACTGAAGTGCATCTCCAGTGGTGCCAGTGAACTCTCTGGACTCACTGCAGTGCATCCCCAGTGGTGCCAGTGCACTCTCTGGACTCACTGCACTGCATCCCCAGTGGTGCCAGTGCACTCTCTGGACTCACTGCAGTGCATCCCAAGTGGTGCCAATGCACTCTCTGGACTCACTGCAGTGCATCCCCAGTGGTGCCAGTACACTCACTGGACTCACTGCACTGCATCCCCAGTGGTGCCAGTGCACTCTCTGGACTCACTGCACTGCATCTCCAATGGTGTCAGTGTACTCTCTGGACTCACTGCACTGCATCCCCAGTGGAGCCAGTGCACTCTGTGGACTCACTGAAGTGCATCCCCTTTGGTGCCAGTGCACTCTCTGGACTCACTGCAGTGCATCCCCAGTGGTGCCAGTGCACTCTCTGGACTCACTGCACTGCATCCCCAGTGGTGCCAGTGCACTCTCTGGACTCACTGCAGTGCATCCCAAGTTGTGCCAAAGCACTCTCTGGACTCACTGCAGTGCATCCCCAGTGGTGCCAGTACACTCACTGGACTCACTGCACTGCATCCCCAGTGGTGCCAGTGCACTCTCTGCACTCACTGAAGTGCATCTCCAGTGGTGCCAGTGAACTCTCTGGACTCACTGCAGTGCATCCCCAGTGGTGCCAGTGCACTCTCTGGACTCACTGCACTGCATCCCCAGTGGTGCCAGTGCACTCTCTGGACTCACTACACTGCATCCCCAGTGGTGCCAGTGCACTCTCTGGACTCACTGCACTGCATCTCCAGTGGTGCCAATGCACTCTCTGGACTCACTGCTGTGCATCCCCAGTGGTGCCAGTGCACTCTCTGGACTCACTGCACTGCATCCCCAGTGGTGCCAGTGCACTCTCTGGACTCACTGCAGTGCATCCCCAGTGGTGCCAGTGCACCTGTGGGCTCACTGCTGTGCATCCCCATTGGTGCCAGTGCACTCTCTGGACTCACTGCACTGCATCGCCAGTGGTGCCAGTGCACTCTCTGGACTCACTGCACTGCATCCCCAGTGGTGCCAGTGCACTCTCTGGACTCACTGCACTGCATCCCCAGTGGTGCCAGTGCACTCTCTGGACTCACTGCACTGCATCCCCAGTGGTGCAAGTGCACTCTCTGGACTCACTGCAGTGCATCCCCAGTGGTGCCAATGCACTCTCTGGACTCACTGCAGTGCATCCCCAGTGGTGCCAGTACACTCACTGGACTCACTGCACTGCATCCCCAGTGGTGCCAGTGCACTCTCTGGACTCACTGCACTGCATCTCCAATGGTGCCAGTGTACTCTCTGGACTCACTGCACTGCATCCCCAGTGGAGCCAGTGCACTCTGTGGACTCACAGAAGTGCATCCCCATTGGTGCCAGTGCACTCTCTGGACTCACTGCACTGCATCCCCAGTGGTGCCAGTGCACTCTCTGGACTCACTGCACTGCATCTCCAATGGTGCCAGTGCACTCTCTGGACTCACTGCACTGCATCGCCAGTGGTGCCAATGCACTCTCTGGACTCATTGCTGTGCATCCCCAGTGGTGCCAGTGCACTCTCTGGACTCACTGCACTGCATCCCCAGTGGTGCCAGTGCACTCTCTGGACTCACTGCACTGCATCCCCAGTGGTGCCAGTGCACTCTGTGGACTCACTGCTGTGCATCCCCATTGGTGCCAGTGCACTCTCTGGACTCACTGCACTGCATCCCCCGTGGTGTCAGTGCACTCTCTGGACTCACTGCACTGCATCCCCAGTGGTGCAAGTGCACTCTCTGGACTCACTGCAGTGCATCCCAAGTGGTGCCAATGCACTCTCTGGACTCACTGCAGTGCATCCCCAGGGGTGCCAGTACACTCACTGGACTCACTGCACTGCATCCCCAGTGGTGCCAGTGCACTCTCTGCACTCACTGAAGTGCAGCCCCATTGGTGCCAGTGAACTATCTGGACTCACTGCAGTGCATCCCCAGTGGTGCCAGTGCACTCTCTGGACTCACTGCACTGCATCCCCAGTGGTGCCAGTGCACTCTCTGGACTCACTGCACTGCATCCCCAGTGGTGCCAGTGCACTCTCTGGACTCACTGCACTGCATCTCCAATGGTGCCAGTGCACTCTCTGGACTCACTGCACTGCATCCCCAGTGGTGCCAATGCACTCTCTGGACTCACTGTTGTGCATCCCCAGTGGTGCCAGTGCACTCTCTGGACTCACTGTACTGCATCCCCAGTGGTGCCAGTGCACTCTCTGGACTCACTACACTGCATCCCCATTGGTGCCAGTGCACTCTCTGGACTCACTGCACTGCATCCCCAGTGGTGCCAGTGCACTCTCTAGACTTGCTCCACTGCATCCCCAGTGGTGCCAGTGCACTCTCAGGACTCACTGCACTGCATCCCCAGTGTTGCCAGTGCACTCTCTGGACTCACTGCAATGCATACTCAGTGGAGCCCGTGCACTCTCTGGACTCACTGCACAGCATCCCCAGTGGTGCCAGTGCACTCTCTGGACTCACTGCACTGCATCCCCAGTGGTGCCAGTGCACTCTCTGGACTCACTGCACTGCATCCCCAGTGGTGCCAGTGCACTCTCTGGACTCACTGCACTGCATCTCCAATGGTGCCAGTGCACTCTCTGGACTCACTGCACTGCATCCCCAGTGGTGCCAATGCACTCTCTGGACTCACTGTTGTGCATCCCCAGTGGTGCCAGTGCACTCTCTGGACTCACTGTACTGCATCCCCAGTGGTGCCAGTGCACTCTCTGGACTCACTACACTGCATCCCCATTGGTGCCAGTGCACTCTCTGGACTCACTGCACTGCATCCCCAGTGGTGCCAGTGCACTCTCTGGACTTGCTCCACTGCATCCCCAGTGGTGCCAGTGCACTCTCAGGACTCACTGCACTGCATCCCCAGTGTTGCCAGTGCACTCTCTGGACTCACTGCAATGCATACTCAGTGGAGCCCGTGCACTCTCTGGACTCACTGCACAGCATCCCCAGTGGTGCCAGTGCACTCTCTGGACTCACTGCAGTGCATCCCCAGTGGTGCCAGTACACTCACTGGACTCACTGAAGTGCATTCTCAGTGGTGCAAGTGCACTCTCTGGACTCACTGCACTGCATCCCCAGTGGTGCCAGTGCGCTCTCTGGACTCACTGAAGTGCATCCCCAGTGGTGCCAGTACACTCTCTGGACTCACTGAAGGGCATTCTCAGTGGTGCCAGTGCACTCTCTGGACTCACTGCAGTGCATCCCCAGTGGTGCCAGTGCACTCTCTGGACTCACCGCACCGCATACCCAGTGGTGCCAGTGCACTCTCTGGAGTAACTGCAGTGCATCACCAGTGGTGCCACTGCACTCTCTGGACTCACTGCACTGCATCCCCAGTGGTGCCAGAGCACTCTCTGGACTCACTGCACTGCATCCCCAGCGGTGCCAGTGCACTCTCTGGACTCACTGCACTGCATCCCCAGTGGTGCCAGAGCACTCTCTGGACTCACTGCACTGCATCACCAGTGGAGCCAGTGCGATCTCTGGACTCACTGCACTGCATCCCCAGTGGTGCCAGTGCACTCTGTGGACTCACTGCAGTGCATCCCCAGTGGAGCCCGTGCACTCTGTGGACTCACTGCAGTGCATTCTCAGTGGTGCCAGTGCACTCTCTGGACTCACTGCACTGCATCCCCAGTGGTGCCAGTACACTCACTGGACTGACTGCACTGCATCCCCAGTGGTGCTAGTGCACTCTCTGGACTCACTGCACTGCATCTCCAGTGGTGCCAGAGCACTCTCTGGACTCACTGCAGTGCATCCCCAGTGGTGCCAGTGCACTCTCTGGACTCACTGCGCTGCATCCCCAGTGGTGCCAGTGCACTCTGTGGACTCACTGCACTGCATCCCCATTGGTGCCAGTGCACTCTCTGGACTCACTGCACTGCATCCCCAGTGGTGCCAGTGCACTCTGTGGACTCACTGCAGTGCATCCCCAGTGGTGCAAGTGCACTCTCTGGACTCACTGCAGTGCATCCCAAGTGGTGCCAATGCATTCTCTGGACTCACTGCAGTGCATCCCCAGTGGTGCCAGTACACTCACTGGACTCACTGCACTGCATCCCCAGTGGTGCCAGTGAACTCTCTGGACTTGCTGCAGTGCATCCCCAGTGGTGCCAGTGCACTCTCTGGACTCACTGATGTGCATCCCCATTGGTGCCTGTGCACTCTCTGGAGTAACTGCAGTGCATCCCCAGCGGTGCCAAAGCACTCTCTGGACTCCCGGCACCGCATCCCCAGTGGTGCCAGTGCACTCACTGGGCTCACTGCAGTGCATCCCCAGTGGTGCCAGTGCACTCTCTGGAGTCACTGCTCTGCATCCCCAGTGGTGCCAATGCACTCTCTGGACCTCCGGCACCGCATCCCCAGTGGAGCCAGTGCACTCTCTGGACTCGCGGCACTGCATCCCCAGTGGTTCCAGTGCACTCTCTCGAGTCACTGCACTACATCCCCAGTTGTGCCAGTGCACTCACTGGACTCACTGTACTGCATCATCAGTGGTGCCAGTGCACTCTCTGGACTCACTGCACTGCATCCCCAGTGGTGCCAGTGCACTCTCTGGACTCACTGCACTGCATCCCCAGTGGTGCCAGTGCTATCCCTGGACTCACTGTAGTGCATCCCCAGTGGTGCCTGTGCACTCTCTGGACTCACTGCAGTGCATCCCCAGTGGTGCCAGTGCACTCTCTGGACTCACTGCAGTGCATCCCCAGTTGTGCCAGTGCACTCACTGGACTCACTGCACTGCATCCCCAGTGGTGCCAGTGCTATCCCTGGACTCCCAGCACCGCATCCCCAGTGGTGCTAGTGCACTCTCTGGACTCACTTCAGGGCATCCCCAGTGGTGCCAGTGCACTCTCTGGACTCACTGCGCTGCATCCCCAGTGCTGCCAGTGCACTCTCTGGACTCACTGCACTGCATCACCTGTGGTGCCAGTGCACTCTCTGGACTCACTGCACCGCATCCGCAGTGGTGCCAGTGCACTCTCTAGAGTCACTGCGCTGCATCCCCAGTTGTGCCAGTGCACTCTCTGGACTCACTGCAGTGCATCCCCAGTGGTGCCAGTGCACTCTCTGGACTCACTGCAGTGCATCCCCAGTGGTACCAGTGCACTCTCTGAACTAGCGTCACCGCATACCCAGTGGTGCCAGTGCACTCTCTGGACTCACTGAAGTGCATCCCCAGTGGTGCCAGTGCACTCTCTGGACTCACTGCAGTGCATTCCCGGTGGTGCCAGTGCACTCTCTGGACTCACTGCAGTGCATCCCCAGTGGTGCTAGTGCACTCTGGACTCACTGCAGTGCATCCCCAGTGGTGCCAGTGCACTCTCTGGACTCACTGCAGTGCATCTCCAGTGGTGCTAGTGCACTCTGGACTCACTGCAGTGCATCCCCAGTGGTGCCAGTGCACTCTCTGGACTCACTGCACTGCATCCCCAGTGGTGCCAGTGCACTCTCTGGACTCACTGTACTGCATCCCCAGTGGTGCCAGTGCACTCTCTGGACTCACCGCACTGCACCCTGAGTGGTGCCAGTGCACTCTCTGGACTCACTGCACCGCATCCCCAGTGGTGCCAGTGCACCCTCTAGAGTCACTGCGCTGCATACCCAGTGGTGCCAGTGCACTCTCTGGACTGACTGCAGTGCATCACCAGTGGTGCCAGTGCACTCTCTGGACTCACTGCACTGCATCCCCAGTGGTGCCAGTGCACTCTCTTGACTCACTGCACTGCACCCTGAGTGGTGCCAGTGCACTCTCTGGACTCACTGCAGTGCATCCCCAGTGGTGCCAGTGCACTCTCTAGAGTCACTGTACTGCATCCCCAGTGGTGCCAAAGCACTCTCTGGACTCCCGCCACCGCATCCCCAGTGGT
This sequence comes from Anser brachyrhynchus, assembly GCF_964034855.1. Classification (NCBI taxonomy): domain Eukaryota; kingdom Metazoa; phylum Chordata; class Aves; order Anseriformes; family Anatidae; genus Anser; species Anser brachyrhynchus. Next base: position 20,135 of record NW_027663630.1, on the reverse strand, counting down.
TCCAGTGCACTCTCTGCACTCACTGCACTGCATCCCGAGTGGTGCCAGTGCACTCTCTGGACTCACTGCAGTCCATCGCCAGTGGTGCCAGTGCACTCTCTGGACTCACTGCAGTGCATCCCCAGTGCTGCCAGTGCTCTCTCTGGACTCACTGCACTGCATCCACATTGGTGCCAGTGCACTCTCTGGACTCACTGCGCTGCATCCCCAGTGGTGCCAGTACACTCACTGGACTCACTGCACTGTATCCCCAGTGGTGCCAGTGCAGTCTCTGCACTCACTGAAGTGCATCTCCAGTGGTGCCAGTGAACTCTCTGGACTCACTGCACTGCATCCCCAGTGGTGCCAGTGCACTCTCTGGACTCACTGCACTGCATCCCCAGTGGTGCCAGTGCGCTCTCTGGACTCACTGAAGTGCATTCTCAGTGGTGCCAGTGCACTCTCTGGACTCACTGCAGTGCATCCCCAGTGGTGCCAGTACACTCTCTGGACTCACTGCACTGCATCCCCAGTGGTGCTAGTGCAATCTGTGGACTCACTGCAGTGCATCCACAGTGGTGCCAGTGCACTCTCTGGACTCACTGAAAGGCATTCTCAGTGGTGCCAGTGCACTCTCTGGACTCACTGCAGTGCATCACCAGTGGTCCAGTGCACTCTCTGGACTCACCGTACCGCATCCCCAGTGGTGCCAGTGCACTCTCTGGAGTAACTGCAGTGCATCACCAGTGGTGCCAGTGCACTCTCTGGACTCACTGCACTGCATCCCCAGTGGTGCCAGTGCACTCTCTGGACTCACTGCACTGCATCCCCAGTGGTGCCAGAGCACTCTCTGGACTCACTGCACTGCATCCCCAGTGCTGCCTGTGCACTCTCTGGACTCACTGCACTGCATCCCCAGTGGTGCCACTGCACTCTCTGGACTCACTGCACTGCATCCCCAGTGGTGCCAGTGCACTCCCTGCACTCACTGCACTGCATCCCCAGTGGTGCCAGTGCACTCACTGGACTCACTGCAGTGCATTACCTCTGGTGCCAGTGCACTCTCTGGACTCACTGCACTGCATCCCCAGTGGTGCCAGTGCACTCTCTGGACTCACTGCAGTGCATCCCCAGTGGTGCCAGTGCACTCTCTGGACTCACTGCAGTGCATCCCCAGTGGTGCCAGTGCACTCTCTGGACTCACTGAAGTGCATTCTCAGTGGTGCCAGTGCAGTCTCTGCACTCACTGAAGTGCATCTCCAGTGGTGCCAGTGAACTCTCTGGACTCACTGCAGTGCATCCCCAGTGGTGCCAGTGCACTCTCTGGACTCACTGCACTGCATCCCCAGTGGTGCCAGTGCACTCTCTGGACTCACTGCACTGCATCCCCAGTGGTGCCAGTGCACTCTCTGGACTCACTGCACTGCATCTCCAATGGTGCCAGTGCACTCTCTGGACTCACTGCACTGCATCCCCAGTGGTGCCAATGCACTCTCTGGACTCACTGCTGTGCATCCCCAGTGGTGCCAGTGCACTCTCTGGACTCACTGCACTGCATCCCCAGTGGTGCCAGTGCACTCTCTGGACTCACTGCACTGCATCCCCAGTGGTGCCAGTGCACTCTGTGGGCTCACTGCTGTGCATCCCCATTGGTGCCAGTGCACTCTCTGGACTCACTGCACTGCATCCCCAGTGGTGCCAGTGCACTCTCTGGACTCACTGCACTGCATCCCCAGTGGTGCAAGTGCACTCTCTGGACTCACTGCAGTGCATCCCCAGTGGTGCCAGTGCACTCTCTGGACTCACTGCAGTGCATCCCCAGTGTAGCCCGTGCACTCTCTGGACTCACTGAAGTGCATCCCCAGTGGTGCCAGTGCACTCTCTGGACTCACTGCACTGCATCCCCAGTGGTGCCAGTGCACTCTGTGGACTCACTGCACTGCATCCCCAGTGGTGCCAGTGCACTCTCTGGACTCACTGCAGTGCATCCCCAGTGGTGCCAGTACACTCACTGGACTGACTGCACTGCATCCCCAGTGGTGCTAGTGCACTCTCTGGACTCACTGCACTGCATCGCCAGTGGTGCCAGTGCACTCTCTGGACTCACTGCACTGCATCCCCAGTGGTGCCAGTGCACTCTCTGGACTCACTGCACTGCATCCCCAGTGGTGCCAGTGCACTCTCTGGACTCACTGCACTGCATCCCCAGTGGTGCCAGTGCACTCTGTGGACTCACTGCTCTGCATCCCCATTGGTGCCAGTGTACTCTCTGGACTCACTGCACTGCATCCCCAGTGGAGCCAGTGCACTCTGTGGACTCACTGAAGTGCATCCCCATTGGTGCCAGTGCACTCTCTGGACTCACTGCACTGCATCCCCAGTGGTGCCAGTGCACTCTCTGGACTCTCTGCACTGCATCTCCAATGGTGCCAGTGCACTCTCTGGACTCACTGCACTGCATCCCCAGTGGTGCCAATGCACTCTCTGGACTCACTGCTGTGCATCCCCAGTGGTGCCAGTGCACTCTCTGGACTCACTGCACTGCATCCCCAGTGGTGCCAGTGCACTCTCTGGGCTCACTGCAGTGCATCCCCAGTGGTGCCAGTGCACTCTGTGGACTCACTGCTGTGCATCCCCATTGGTGCCAGTGCACTCTCTGGACTCACTGCACTGCATCCCCAGTGGTGCCAGTGCACTCTCTGGACTCACTGCACTGCATCTCCAATGGTGCCAGTGCACTCTCTGGACTCACTGCACTGCATCCCCAGTGGTGCCAATGCACTCTCTGGACTCACTGCTGTGCATCCCCAGTGGTGCCAGTGCACTCTCTGGACTCACTGTACTGCATCCCCAGTGGTGCCAGTGCACTCTCTGGACTCACTACACTGCATCCCCATTGGTGCCAGTGCACTCTCTGGACTCACTGCACTGCATCCCCAGTGGTGCCAGTGCACTCTCTGGACATGCTCCACTGCATCCCCAGTGGTGCCAGTGCACTCTCTGGACTCACTGCACTGCAACCCCAGTGTTGCCAGTGCACTCTCTGGACTCACTGCAATGCATACTCAGTGGAGCCCGTGCACTCTCTGGACTCACTGCACTGCATCCCCAGTGGTGCCAGTGCACTCTCTGGACTCACTGCACTGCATCCCCAGTGGTGCCAGTGCACTCTTTGGACTCACTGAAGTGCATTCTCAGTGGTGCAACTGCACTCTCTGGACTCACTGCACTGCATCCCCAGTGGTGCCAGTGCACTCTCTGGACTCACTGAAGTGCATCCCCAGTGGTGCCAGTACACTCTCTGGACTCACTGAAGGGCATTCTCAGTGGTGCCAGTGCACTCTCTGGACTCACTGCAGTGCATCCCCAGTGGTGCCAGTGCACTCTCTGGACTCACCGCACCGCATACCCAGTGGTGCCAGTGCACTCTCTGGAGTAACTGCAGTGCATCACCAGTGGTGCCACTGCTCTCTCTGGACTCACTGCACTGCATCCCCAGTGGTGCCAGAGCACTCTCTGGACTCACTGCACTGCATCCCCAGCGGTGCCAGTGCACTCTCTGGACTCACTGCACTGCATCCCCAGTGGTGCCAGAGCACTCTCTGGACTCACTGCACTGCATCCCCAGTGGAGCCAGTGCGATCTCTGGACTCACTGCACTGCATCCCCAGTGGTGCCAGTGCACTCTCTGGACTCACTGCAGTGCATCCCCAGTGGAGCCCGTGCACTCTGTGGACTCACTGCAGTGCATTCTCAGTGGTGCCAGTGCACTCTCTGGACTCACTGCACTGCATCCCCAGTGGTGCCAGTACACTCACTGGACTGACTGCACTGCATCCCCAGTGGTGCTAGTGCACTCTCTGGACTCACTGCACTGCATCTCCAGTGGTGCCAGAGCACTCTCTGGACTCACTGCAGTGCATCCCCAGTGGTGCCAGTGCACTCTCTGGACTCACTGCGCTGCATCCCCAGTGGTGCCAGTGCACTCTGTGGACTCACTGCTGTGCATCCCCATTGGTGCGAGTGCACTCTCTGGACTCACTGCACTGCATCCCCAGTGGTGCCAGTGCACTCTGTGGACTCACTGCAGTGCATCCCCAGTGGTGCCAATGCACTCTCTGGACCTCCGGCACCGCATCCCCAGTGGAGCCAGTGCACTCTCTGGACTCGCGGCACTGCATCCCCAGTGGTTCCAGTGCACTCTCTCGAGTCACTGCACTACATCCCCAGTTGTGCCAGTGCACTCTCTGGACTCACTGCACTGCATCCCCAGTGGTGCCAGTGCACTCTCTGGACTCTCTGCACTGCATCTCCAATGGTGCCAGTGCACTCTCTGGACTCACTGCACTGCATCCCCAGTGGTGCCAATGCACTCTCTGGACTCACTGCTGTGCATCCCCAGTGGTGCCAGTGCACTCTCTGGACTCACTGCACTGCATCCCCAGTGGTGCCAGTGCACTCTCTGGGCTCACTGCAGTGCATCCCCAGTGGTGCCAGTGCACTCTGTGGACTCACTGCTGTGCATCCCCATTGGTGCCAGTGCACTCTCTGGACTCACTGCACTGCATCCCCAGTGGTGCCAGTGCACTCTCTGGACTCACTGCACTGCATCTCCAATGGTGCCAGTGCACTCTCTGGACTCACTGCACTGCATCCCCAGTGGTGCCAATGCACTCTCTGGACTCACTGCTGTGCATCCCCAGTGGTGCCAGTGCACTCTCTGGACTCACTGTACTGCATCCCCAGTGGTGCCAGTGCACTCTCTGGACTCACTACACTGCATCCCCATTGGTGCCAGTGCACTCTCTGGACTCACTGCACTGCATCCCCAGTGGTGCCAGTGCACTCTCTGGACTTGCTCCACTGCATCCCCAGTGGTGCCAGTGCACTCTCTGGACTCACTGCACTGCAACCCCAGTGTTGCCAGTGCACTCTCTGGACTCACTGCAATGCATACTCAGTGGAGCCCGTGCACTCTCTGGACTCACTGCACTGCATCCCCAGTGGTGCCAGTGCACTCTCTGGACTCACTGCACTGCATCCCCAGTGGTGCCAGTGCACTCTTTGGACTCACTGAAGTGCATTCTCAGTGGTGCAACTGCACTCTCTGGACTCACTGCACTGCATCCCCAGTGGTGCCAGTGCACTCTCTGGACTCACTGAAGTGCATCCCCAGTGGTGCCAGTACACTCTCTGGACTCACTGAAGGGCATTCTCAGTGGTGCCAGTGCACTCTCTGGACTCACTGCAGTGCATCCCCAGTGGTGCCAGTGCACTCTCTGGACTCACCGCACCGCATACCCAGTGGTGCCAGTGCACTCTCTGGAGTAACTGCAGTGCATCACCAGTGGTGCCACTGCTCTCTCTGGACTCACTGCACTGCATCCCCAGTGGTGCCAGAGCACTCTCTGGACTCACTGCACTGCATCCCCAGCGGTGCCAGTGCACTCTCTGGACTCACTGCACTGCATCCCCAGTGGTGCCAGAGCACTCTCTGGACTCACTGCACTGCATCCCCAGTGGAGCCAGTGCGATCTCTGGACTCACTGCACTGCATCCCCAGTGGTGCCAGTGCACTCTCTGGACTCACTGCAGTGCATCCCCAGTGGAGCCCGTGCACTCTGTGGACTCACTGCAGTGCATTCTCAGTGGTGCCAGTGCACTCTCTGGACTCACTGCACTGCATCCCCAGTGGTGCCAGTACACTCACTGGACTGACTGCACTGCATCCCCAGTGGTGCTAGTGCACTCTCTGGACTCACTGCACTGCATCTCCAGTGGTGCCAGAGCACTCTCTGGACTCACTGCAGTGCATCCCCAGTGGTGCCAGTGCACTCTCTGGACTCACTGCGCTGCATCCCCAGTGGTGCCAGTGCACTCTGTGGACTCACTGCTGTGCATCCCCATTGGTGCGAGTGCACTCTCTGGACTCACTGCACTGCATCCCCAGTGGTGCCAGTGCACTCTGTGGACTCACTGCAGTGCATCCCCAGTGGTGCCAATGCACTCTCTGGACCTCCGGCACCGCATCCCCAGTGGAGCCAGTGCACTCTCTGGACTCGCGGCACTGCATCCCCAGTGGTTCCAGTGCACTCTCTCGAGTCACTGCACTACATCCCCAGTTGTGCCAGTGCACTCACTGGACTCACTGTACTGCATCATCAGTGGTGCCAGTGCACTCTCTGGACTCACTGCACTGCATCCCCAGTGGTGCCAGTGCACTCTCTGGACTCACTGCACTGCATCCCCAGTGGTGCCAGTGCTATCCCTGGACTCACTGTAGTGCATCCCCAGTGGTGCCAGTGCACTCTCTGGACTCACTGCAGTGCATCCCCAGTGGTGCCAGTGCACTCTCTGGACTCACTGAAGTGCATCCCCAGTGGTGCCAGTGCACTCTCTGGACTCACTGCAGTGCATCCCCAGTTGTGCCAGTGCACTCTCTGGACTCACTGCACTGCATCCCCAGTGGTGCCAGTGCTATCGCTGGACTCACTGTAGTGCATCCCCAGTGGTGCCAGTGCACTCTCTGGACTCACTGCAGGGCATCCCCAGTGGTGCCAGTGCACTCTCTGGACTCACTGCACTGCATCACCAGTGCTGCCAGTGCACTCTCTGGACTCACTGCACTGCATCACCTGTGGTGCCAGTGCACTCTCTGGACTCACTGCACCGCATCCCCAGTGGTGCCAGTGCACTCTCTAGAGTCACTGCGCTGCATCCCCAGTTGTGCCAGTGCACTCTCTGGACTCACTGCAGTGCATCCCCAGTGGTGCCAGTGCACTCTCTGGACTCACTGCAGTGCATCCCCAGTGGTACCAGTGCACTCTCTGGACTCGCGTCACTGCATCCCCAGTGGTGCCAGTGTACTCTCTGGACTCACTGCACTGCATCCCCAGTGGTGCCAGTGCTATCCCTGGACTCACTGTAGTGCATCCCCAGTGGTGCCAGTGCACTCTCTGGACTCACTGCAGGGCATCCCCAGTGGTGCCAGTGCACTCTCTGGACTCACTGCACTGCATCCCCAGTGGTGCAAGTGCACTCTCTGGACTCACTGCAGTGCATCCCCAGTGGTGCCAGTGCACTCTCTGGACTCACTGCAGTGCATCCCCAGTGGAGCCCGTGCACTCTCTGGACTCACTGAAGTGCATCCCCAGTGGTGCCAGTGCACTCTCTGGACTCACTGCACTGCATCCCCAGTGGTGCCAGTGCACTCTGTGGACTCACTGCACTGCATCCCCAGTGGTGCCAGTGCACTCTCTGGACTCACTGCAGTGCATCCCCAGTGGTGCCAGTACACTCACTGGACTGACTGCACTGCATCCCCAGTGGTGCTAGTGCACTCTCTGGACTCACTGCACTGCATCGCCAGTGGTGCCAGTGCACTCTCTGGACTCACTGCACTGCATCCCCAGTGGTGCCAGTGCACTCTCTGGACTCACTGCACTGCATCCCCATTGGTGCAAGTGCACTCTCTGGACTCACTGCAGTGCATCCCCAGTGGTGCCAGTACACTCACTGGACTCACTGCACTGCATCCCCAGTGGTGCCAGTGCACTCTGTGGACTCACTGCTGTGCATCCCCATTGGTGCCAGTGTACTCTCTGGACTCACTGCACTGCATCCCCAGTGGAGCCAGTGCACTCTGTGGACTCACTGAAGTGCATCCCCATTGGTGCCAGTGCACTCTCTGGACTCACTGCACTGCATCCCCAGTGGTGCCAGTGCACTCTCTGGACTCTCTGCACTGCATCTCCAATGGTGCCAGTGCACTCTCTGGACTCACTGCACTGCATCTCCAGTGGTGCCAATGCACTCTCTGGACTCACTGCTGTGCATCCCCAGTGGTGCCAGTGCACTCTCTGGACTCACTGCACTGCATCCCCAGTGGTGCCAGTGCACTCTCTGGGCTCACTGCAGTGCATCCCCAGTGGTGCCAGTGCACTCTGTGGACTCACTGCTGTGCATCCCCATTGGTGCCAGTGCACTCTCTGGACTCACTGCACTGCATCCCCAGTGGTGTCAGTGCACTCTCTGGACTCACTGCACTGCATCCCCAGTGGTGCAAGTGCACTCTCTGGACTCACTGCAGTGCATCCCAAGTGGTGCCAATGCACTCTCTGGACTCACTGCAGTGCATCCCCAGTGGTGCCAGTGCACTCACTGGACTCACTGCACTGCATCCCCAGTGGTGCCAGTGCACTCTCTGCACTCACTGAAGTGCAGCCCCATTGGTGCCAGTGAACTATCTGGACTCACTGCAGTGCATCCCCAGTGGTGCCAGTGCACTCTCTGGACTCACTGCACTGCATCCCCAGTGGTGCCAGTGCACTCTCTGGACTCACTGCACTGCATCCCCAGTGGTGCCAGTGCACTCTCTGGACTCACTGCACTGCATCCCCATTGGTGCCAGTGCACTCTCTGGACTCACTGCACTGCATCCCCAGTGGTGCCAGTGCACTCTCTGGACTTGCTCCACTGCATCCCCAGTGGTGCCAGTGCACTCTCTGGACTCACTGCACTGCAACCCCAGTGTTGCCAGTGCACTCTCTGGACTCACTGCAATGCATACTCAGTGGAGCCCGTGCACTCTCTGGACTCACTGCACAGCATCCCCAGTGGTGCCAGTGCACTCTCTGGACTCACTGCAGTACATCCCCAGTGGTGCCAGTGCACTCTTTGGACTCACTGAAGTGCATTCTCAGTGGTGCAAGTGCACTCTCTGGACTCACTGCACTGCATCCCCAGTGGTGCCAGTGCGCTCTCTGGACTCACTGAAGTGCATCCCCAGTGGTGCCAGTACACTCTCTGGACTCACTGAAGGGCATTCTCAGTGGTGCCAGTGCACTCTCTGGACTCACTGCAGTGCATCCCCAGTGGTGCCAGTGCACTCTCTGGACTCACCGCACCGCATACCCAGTGGTGCCAGTGCACTCTCTGGAGTAACTGCAGTGCATCACCAGTGGTGCCACTGCTCTCTCTGGACTCACTGCACTGCATCCCCAGTGGTGCCAGAGCACTCTCTGGACTCACTGCACTGCATCCCCAGCGGTGCCAGTGCACTCTCTGGACTCACTGCACTGCATCCCCAGTGGTGCCAGAGCACTCTCTGGACTCACTGCACTGCATCCCCAGTGGAGCCAGTGCGATCTCTGGACTCACTGCACTGCATCCCCAGTGGTGCCAGTGCACTCTGTGGACTCACTGCAGTGCATCCCCAGTGGAGCCCGTGCACTCTGTGGACTCACTGCAGTGCATTCTCAGTGGTGCCAGTGCACTCTCTGGACTCACTGCACTGCATCCCCAGTGGTGCCAGTACACTCACTGGACTGACTGCACTGCATCCCCAGTGGTGCTAGTGCACTCTCTGGACTCACTGCACTGCATCTCCAGTGGTGCCAGAGCACTCTCTGGACTCACTGAACTGCATCCCCAGTGGTGCCAGTGCACTCTCTGGACTCACTGCGCTGCATCCCCAGTGGTGCCAGTGCACTCTGTGGACTCACTGCTGTGCATCCCCATTGGTGCCAGTGCACTCTCTGGACTCACTGCACTGCATCCCCAGTGGTGCCAGTGCACTCTGTGGACTCACTGCAGTGCATCCCCAGTGGTGCCAATGCACTCTCTGGACCTCCGGCACCGCATCCCCAGTGGAGCGAGTGCACTCTCTGGACTCGCGGCACTGCATCCCCAGTGGTTCCAGTGCACTCTCTCGAGTCACTGTACTACATCCCCAGTTGTGCCAGTGCACTCACTGGACTCACTGTACTGCATCATCAGTGGTGCCAGTGCACTCTCTGGACTCACTGCACTGCATCCCCAGTGGTGCCAGTGCACTCTCTGGACTCACTGCACTGCATCCCCAGTGGTGCCAGTGCTATCCCTGGACTCACTGTAGTGCATCCCCAGTGGTGCCAGTGCACTCTCTGGACTCACTGCAGTGCATCCCCAGTGGTGCCAGTGCACTCTCTGGACTCACTGAAGTGCATTCTCTGTGGTGCCAGTGCACTCTCTGGACTCACTGCAGTGCATCCCCAGTTGTGCCAGTGCACTCACTGGACTCACTGCACTGCATCCCCAGTGGTGCCAGTGCTATCCCTGGACTCACTGTAGTGCATCCCCAGTGGTGCCAGTGCACTCTCTGGACTCACTGCAGGGCATCCCCAGTGGTGCCAGTGCACTCTCTGGACTCACTGCACTGCATCCCCAGTGCTGCCAGTGCACTCTCTGGACTCACTGCACTGCATCACCTGTGGTGCCAGTGCACTCTCTGGACTCACTGCACCGCATCCGCAGTGGTGCCAGTGCACTCTCTAGAGTCACTGCGCTGCATCCCCAGTTGTGCCAGTGCACTCTCTGGACTCACTGCAGTGCATCCCCGGTGGTTCCAGTGCACTCTCTGGACTCACTGCAGTGCATCCCCAGTGGTACCAGTGCACTCTCTGGACTCGCGTCACTGCATCCCCAGTGGTGCCACTGCACTCTCTGGACTCGCGTCACTGCATACCCAGTGGTGCCAGTGCACTCTCTGGACTCACTGCAGTGCATCCCCAGTGGTGCCAGTGCACTCTCTGGACTCACTGCAGTGCATTCCCGGTGGTGCCAGTGCACTCTCTGGACTCACTGCAGTGCATCCCCAGTGGTGCTAGTGCACTCTGGACTCACTGCAGTGCATCCCCAGTGGTGCCAGTGCACTCTCTGGACTCACTGCAGTGCATCCCCAGTGGTGCTAGTGCACTCTGGACTCACTGCAGTGCATCCCCAGTGGTGCCAGTGCACTCTCTGGACTCACTGCACTGCATCCCCAGTGGTGCCAGTGCACTCTCTGGACTCACTGTACTGCATCCCCATTGGTGCCAGTGCACTCTCTGGACTCACCGCACTGCACCCTGAGTGGTGCCAGTGCACTCTCTGGACTCACTGCACCGCATCCCCAGTGGTGCCAGTGCACCCTCTAGAGTCACTGCGCTGCATCCCCAGTGGTGCCAGTGCACTCTCTGGAGTGACTGCAGTGCATCCCCAGTGGTGCCAGTGCACTCTCTGGACTCACTGCACTGCATCCCCAGTGGTGCCAGTGCACTCTCTTGACTCACTGCACTGCACCCTGAGTGGTGCCAGTGCACTCTCTGGACTCACTGCACTGCATCCCCAGTGGTGCCAGTGCACTCTCTAGAGTCACTGTACTGCATCCCCAGTGGTGCCAAAGCACTCTCTGGACTCCCGCCACCGCATCCCCAGTGGTTCCAGTGCACTCTCTGCACTCACTGCACTGCATCCCGAGTGGTGCCAGTGCACTCTCTGGACTCACTGCAGTCCATCCCCAGTGGTGCCAGTGCACTCTCTGGACTCACTGCAGTGCATCCCCAGTGCTGCCAGTGCTCTCTCTGGACTCACTACACTGCATCCACATTGGTGCCAGTGCACTCTCTGGACTCACTGCGCTGCATCCCCAGTGGTGCCAGTACACTCACTGGACTCACTGCACTGTATCCCCAGTGGTGCCAGTGCAGTCTCTGCACTCACTGAAGTGCATCTCCAGTGGTGCCAGTGAACTCTCTGGACTCACTGCAGTGCATCCCCAGTGGTGCCAGTGCACTCTCTGGACTCACTGCACTGCATCCCTAGGGCACTCTCTGCAGACACTGCAGTGCATCCCCAAAGGTGACAGTGCACTCTCTGGACTCACTGCACTGCATCACCAGTGGTGCCAGTGCACTCTCTGGACTCACTGCACTGCATCACCAGTGGTGCCAGTGCACTCACTGGACTCACTGCAGTGCATCCCCAGTGGTGCCAGTGCACTCTCTGGACTCACTGCACTGCATCCCCAGTGGCGCTAGTGCACTCTCTGGACTCACTGCAGTGCATCCCCAGTGGTGCCAGTGCACTCTCTGGACACACTGAAGTGTATTTTCAGTGGTGCCAGTGCACTCTCTGGACTCACTGCACTGCATCCCCAGTGGTGCCAGTGCACTCTCTGGACTCACTGCACTGCATCCCCAGTGGTGCTAGTGCACTCTGTGGACTCACTGCAGTGCATCCCCAGTGGTGCCAGTGCGCTCTCTGGACTCACTGCAGTGCATCCCCCGTGGTGCAAGTGCACTCTCTGGACTCACTGGAGTGCATCACCTGTGGTGCCAGTGCACTCTCTGGACTCACTGCACTGCATCCCCAGTGCTGCCAGGGCACTCTATGGACTCACTGCACTGCATACCCAGTGGTGCCAGTGCACTCTCTGGACTCACTGAAGTGCATCCCCAGTGGTGCCAGTGCACTCTCTGGACTCACTGCAGTGCATTCCCGGTGGTGCCAGTGCACTCTCTGGACTCACTGCAGTGCATCCCCAGTGGTGCTAGTGCACTCTGGACTCACTGCAGTGCATCCCCAGTGGTGCCAGTGCACTCTCTGGACTCACTGCAGTGCATCCCCAGTGGTGCTAGTGCACTCTGGACTCACTGCAGTGCATCCCCAGTGGTGCCAGTGCACTCTCTGGACTCACTGCACTGCATCCCCAGTGGTGCCAGTGCACTCTCTGGACTCACTGCACTGCATCCCCAGTGGTGCCAGTGCACTCTCTGGAGTGACTGCAGTGCATCCCCAGTGGTGCCAGTGCACTCTCTGGACTCACTGCACTGCATCCCCAGTGGTGCCAGTGCACTCTCTTGACTCACTGCACTGCACCCTGAGTGGTGCCAGTGCACTCTCTGGACTCACTGCACTGCATCCCCAGTGGTGCCAGTGCACTCTCTAGAGTCACTGTACTGCATCCCCAGTGGTGCCAAAGCACTCTCTGGACTCCCGCCACCGCATCCCCAGTGGTTCCAGTGCACTCTCTGCACTCACTGCACTGCATCCCGAGTGGTGCCAGTGCACTCTCTGGACTCACTGCAGTCCATCCCCAGTGGTGCCAGTGCAGTCTCTGGACTCACTGCAGTGCATCCCCAGTGCTGCCATTGCTCTCTCTGGACTCACTGCACTGCATCCACATTGGTGCCAGTGCACTCTCTGGACTCACTGCGCTGCATCCCCAGTGGTGCCAGTACACTCACTGGACTCACTGCACTGTATCCCCAGTGGTGCCAGTGCAGTCTCTGCACTCACTGAAGTGCATCTCCAGTGGTGCCAGTGAACTCTCTGGACTCACTGCAGTGCATCCCCAGTGGTGCCAGTGCACTCTCTGGACTCACTGCACTGCATCCCTAGGGCACTCTCTGCAGACACTGCAGTGCATCCCCAAAGGTGACAGTGCACTCTCTGGACTCACTGCACTGCATCCCCAGTGGTGCCAGTGCACTCTCTGGACTCAGTGCACTACTCCAGCCGCGGCAGTCGCTCCAGCCGCGGTAGCCCTCCAGCCGCGGCAGCCGCTCCGTCCGCGGCATACGCGGCAGATTCTCCAACCGCGGCAGCCGCTCCAGCCGCGGAAGCCGCGGCAGCCGCTCCAAACGCGGCAGGCGCTCCAACCGCGGCAACCGCTCCACTCGGTAGCGGCTGGAGCGGCTGCCGCGGCAAGAGCGGCTGGAGCGGCTGCCGCGGCTGGATCTCCTGCCGCGTTTGGAGCGGTTACCGCGGCTGGAGCGGCTGGAGCGGCTGCCGCGGCTGGAGCGGCTGCCGCGGCTGGATCTCCTGCCGCGTTTGGAGCGGTTACCGCGGCTGGAGCGGCTGCCGCGGCTGGAGCGTCTGCCGCGGCTGGAGGGGCTACCGCGGCTGGAGCGGTTGACGCGGCTGGAGCGGAAACCGAGGCTGGAGCGCCACTCTCTGGACTCACTGCACTGCATCACCAGTGGTGCCAGTGCACTCTCTGGACTCACTGCACTGCATCACCAGTGGTGCCAGTGCACTCACTGGACTGACTGCAGTGCATCCCCAGTGGTGCCAGTGCACTCTCTGGACTCACTGCACTGCATCCCCAGTGGTGCCAGTGCACTCTCTGGACTCACTGCACTGCATCCCCAGTGGTGCCAGTGCACTCTCTGGACTCACTGCACTGCATCCCCAGTGGTGCCAGTGCGCTCTCTGGACTCACTGCAGTGCATCCCCCGTGGTGCAAGTGCACTCTCTGGACTCACTGGAGTGCATCACCTGTGGTGCCAGTGCACTCTCTGGACTCACTGAAGTGCATTCTCAGTGGAGCCTGTGCACTCTCTGGACTCACTGCACTGCATCCCCAGTGGTGCCAGTGCACTCTCTGGACTCACTGCACTGCATCCCCAGTGGTGCCAGTGCTATCCCTGGACTCACTGCAGTGCATCCCCCGTGGTGCAAGTGCACTCTCTGGACTCACTGAAGTGCATTCTCAGTGGTGCCAGTGCACTCACTGGACTCACTGCACTGCATCCCCAGTGGTGCCAGTGCACTCTCTGGGCTCACTGCAGGGCATCCCCAGTGGTGCCAGTGCACTCTCTGGACTCACTGCAGTGCATCCCCAGTGGTGCCAGTGCACTCTCTAGACTCACTGCAGGGCATCCCCAGTGGTGCCAGTGCACTCTCTGGACTCACTGCACTGCATCCCCAGTGGTGCCAGTGCACTCTCTGGACTCACTGCAGTGCATCCCCAGTAGTGCCAGTGCACTCTCTGCACTCACTTCACTGCATCGCCAGTGGTGCCAGTGCACTCTCTGGACTCACTGCACTGCATTCCCAGTGGTGACAGTGAAGTCTTTGGACTCACTGCACTCCATCCCCACTGGTGCCTTTGCACTCCCTGGACTCACTGCACTGCTCCAGCCGCGGCAGCCGCTCCAGCCGCGGTAGCCCTCCTGCCGTGGCAGCCGCTCCACTCGGTAGCGGCTGGAGCGGCTGCCGCGGCTGGAGCGGCTGGAGCGGCTGCCGCGGCTGGAGCGGCTGCCGCGGTTGGAGCGGCTGCCGCGGCTGGAGCGGCTGGAGCGGATGCCGCGGCTGGAGCGGCTGGAGCGGCTGCCGCGGCTGGAGCGTCTGGCGCGGCTGGAGGAGCTACCGCGTCTGGAGCGGTTAACGCGGCTGGAGCGGATGCCGAGGCTGGAGCGGATGCCGCGGCTGGTGCGGCTGGAGAGGCTGCCGCGGCTGGAGCAGTGCAGTGAGTCCAGAGAGTGCACTGGCACCTTGGGGATGCAGTGCAGTGAGTAAAGAGAGTGCACTGGCACCACAGGGCATGCAGTGCTGTGAGTCCAGAGAGTGCCCCGGCAACACTGGGAATGCACTACAGTGACTGCAGAGACTGCACTGACACCACTGCGGATGCAGTGCCGCGAGTCCAGAGAGTGCACTGGCACCACTGGGGATGCGGTGCCGGGAGTCCAGAGAGTGCTTTGGCACCACTGGGGATGCACTGCAGTTAGTCCAGAGAGTGCACTGGCACCACTGGGGATGCAGTGCCGTGAGTCCAGAGAATGCACTGGCACCACTGGGGATACGGTGCCGGGAGTCCAGAGAGTGCACTGACACCACTGGGGATGCGGTGCCTGGAGTCCAGAGAGTGCTTTGGCACCACTGGGGATGCAGTGCAGTGAGTCCACAGAGTGCACTGACACCACTGGGGATGCTGAGCAGTGAGTCCAGAGAGTTCACTGGCACCACTGAGAATGCATTTCAGTGAGTCCAGAGAGTGCCGTTCCAGCCTCGGCATCCGCTCCAGCCGAGTCAACCCCGCGGTAGCCCCTCCAGCCGCGGCAGACGCTCCAGACGCGGCAGCCGCTCCAGGCGCTCCAGCCGCGGCAGCCGCTCCAGCCCCTCCAGCCGCGCCAGCCTCTCCATCCGCGGCAGCCGCTCCAGCCGCGGCAACCGCTCCAGCCGCTCCAACCGCGGCAGCCGCTCCAGCCGCTACCGAGTGGAGCGGCTGCCACGGCTGGAGGGCTACCGCGGCTGGAGCGGCTGCCGCGGCTGGAGCAGTGCAGTGAGTCCAGGGAGTGCACTTGCACCACTGGGGATGCAGCGCAGTGACTCCAGAGAGTGCACTGGCACCACTGGGGATGCACTGCAGTGAGTCCAGAGAGTGCACTGGCTCCACTGAGAATGCACTTCAGTGAGTCCAGAGAGTGCACTGGCAGGACTGGGGATGCACTGCAGTGAGTCAAGAGAGTGCACTGGCAGGACTGGGGATGCAGTGCAGTGAGTCCAGAGAGTGCACTGGCACCACTGGGGATGCCCTGCAGTGAGTCCAGAGAGCGCACTGGCACCACTGGGGATGCAGTGCAGTGAGTCCAGTGAGTGCACTGGCACCACTGGGGATGCACTGCAGTGAGTCCAGAAAGTGCACTGGCACCACTGGGGATGCAGTGCTGTGAGTCCAGAGAGTGCCCCGGCAACACTGGGAATGCACTACAGTGACTGCAGAGACTGCACTGACACCACTGCGGATGCAGTGCCGCGAGTCCAGAGAGTGCACTGGCACCAATGGGGATGCACAGCAGTGAGTCCACAGAGTGCACTGGCTCCACTCGGGATGCAGTACAGTGAGTCCAGAGAGTGCACTGGCACCACTGTGGATGAAGTGCCGTGAGTCCAGAGAATGCACTGGCACCACTGGGGATACGGTGCGGGAGTCCAGAGAGTGCACTGACACCACTGGGGATGCAGTGCAGTGAGTCCAGAGAGTGTACTGGCAGCACTGGGGATGCAGTGCAGTGAGTCCAGAGAGTGCACTGGCACCACTGGGGATGCAGTGCAGTGAGTCCAGAGAGTGTACTGGCAGCACTGGGGATGCAGTGCAGTGAGTCCAGAGAGTGCACTGGCACCACTGAGAATGCACTTCAGTGTGTCCAGAGAGTGCACTGGCACCACTGGTGATGCAGTGCAGTGAGTCCAGAGAGTGCACTGGCACCACTGGTGATGCAGTGCAGTGAGTCCAGAGAGTGGCGCTCCAGCCTCGGTTTCCGCCCCAGCCGCGTCAACCGCTCCAGCCGCGGTAGCCCCTCCAGCCGCGGCAGCCGCTCCAGCCGCGGCAGCCGCTCCAGCCGCTCCAGCCGCGGTAACCGCTCCAAACGCGGCAGGAGCTCCAGCCGCGGCAGCCGCTCCAGCCGCTCTAGCCGCGGCAGCCGCTCCAGCCGCTACCGAGTGGAGCGGCTGCCACGCCTGGAGCGGTTGCCGCGGTTGGAGCGCCTGCCGCGTTTGGAGCGGCTGCCGCGGCTTCCGCGGCTGGTGCGGCTGCCGCGGTTGGAGAGTCTGCCGCGTATGCCGCGGACGGAGCGCCTGCCGCGGCTGGAGCGGCTGCCGCGGCTGCCGCGGCTGCCGAGGCTGGAGGGCTACCGCGGCTGCAGCGACTGCCGCGGCTGGAGTAGTGCACTGAGTCCAGAGAGTGCACTGGCACCACTGGGGATGCAGTGCAGTGAGTCCAGAGAGTGCACTGTCACCTTTGGGGATGCACTGCAGTGTCTGCAGAGAGTGCCCTGGCACCACTAGGGATGCAGTGCAGTGAGACCAGAGAGTGCACTGGCACCACTGGTGATGCAGTGCAGTGAGTCCAGAGAGTGCACTGGCACCACTGTGGATGCAGTGCAGTGAGTCCAGAGAGAGCACTGGCAGCACAGGGGATGCAGTGCAGTGAGTCCAGAGAGTGCACTGGCACCACTAGGGATGCACTGCAGTGAGTCCAGAGAGTGCACTGGCACCACTGGGGATGCACTGCAGTCACTCCAGAGAGTGCACTGGCACCACTGGGGATGCACTGCAGTGAGTCCAGACAGTGCACTGGCACCACTGGGGATGTAGTGCAGTGAGTCCAGAGAGTGCACTGGAACCACTGGGGATGCGGTGGCGGGAGTCCAGAGAGTGCTTTGGCACCACTGGGGATGCAGTACAGTGAGTCCAGAGAGTGCAATGGCACCACTGGGGATGCAGCGCAGTGACTCTAGAGAGTGCACTGGCACCACTCAGGGTGCAGTGCGGTGAGTCCAGAGAGTGCACTGGCACCACTGGGGATGCAGTACAGTGAGTCCAGAGAGTGCACTGGCACCACTGGGTATGCAGTGCAGTGAGTCCAGAGAGTGCACTGGCACCACTGGGGATGCACTGCAGTGAGTCCAGAGTGCACTAGCACCACTGGGGATGCACTGCAGTGAGTCCAGAGAGTGCACTGGCAGCACTGGGGATGCACTTCAGTGAGTCCAGAGAGTGCACTGGCACCACTGGGGATGCAGTGACGCGAGTCCAGAGAGTGCTCTGGCACCACTGGGGATGCACTGCAGTCACTCCAGAGAGCGCACTGGCACCACTGGGGATGCGCTGCAGTGAGTCCAGAGAGTGCACTGGCACAACTGGGGATGCAGCGCAGTGACTCTAGAGAGTGCACTGGCACCACTGGGGATGCAGTGCAGTGAGTCCAGAGAGTGCACTGGCACCACAGGTGATGCACTCCAGTGAGTCCAGAGAGTGCACTTGCACCACGGGGGATGCAGTGCAGTGACGTCAGAGAGTGCACTGGCAGCATTGGGGTGCAGTGCAGTGAGTCCAGAGAGTGCACTGGCACCACTGGGGATGCAGTGCAGTGAGTCCAGAGAGTGCACTGGCAGCACTGGGGATGCACTGCAGTGAGTCCTGAGAGTACACTGGCTCCACCGGGGATGCCCTGCAGTGAGTCCAGAGAGTGCACTGGCGATGCAGTGCAGTGAGTCCAGAGAGTGCACTGGCACCACTGGGGATGCAGCGCAGTGAGTCCAGAGAGTGCACTGGCTCCACTGGGGATGCACTGCAGTGAGTCCAGAGACTGCACTGGCACTACTGGGGATGCAGTGCAGTGAGTCCAGAGAGTGCACTGGCACCACTGATAATGCACTTCAGTGAGTCAAGACAGTGCACTGGCACCACTGGGGATGCAGTGCAGTGAGTCCAGAGAGTGCACTGGCACCACTGAGAATGCACTTCAGTGAGTCCAGAGAGTGCAGTGGCACCACTGGGGATGCAGTGCAGAGAGCCCAGAGATTGCACTGGCTCCATTAGGGATGCAGTGCTGTGACTCCAGAGAGCGCACTGGCACCACTGGGGATGCAGTGCAGTGAGTCCAGAGAGTGCACTGGCACCACTGGGGATGCACTGCAGTGAGTCCAGAGAGTGCACTGTCACTACTGGGGATGCAGTGCAGTGAGTCCAGAGAGTGCACTGGCACCACAGAGAATGCACTTCAGTGAGTCCAGAGAATGCACTGGCACCACTGGGGATGCACTGCAGTGAGTCCAGAGATTGCACTGGCACCACTGGGGATGCAGTACAGTGAGTCCACACAGTGCACTAGCACCACTGGGGATGCAGTGCAGTGAGTCCAGAGAGTGCACTGGCACCACTGGGGATGCAGTGCAGTGAGTCCAGAGAGTGCACTGGCACCACTGGTGATGCACTGCTGTGAGTCCAGAGAGTGCTCTTGCACCACAGGGGATGCAGTGCAGTGACTCAAGAGAGTGCACTGGCAGCACTGGGGATGCAGTGCAGTGAGTCCAGAGAGTGCACTGGCACCACTGGGGATGCAGTGCAGTGAGTCCAGAGAGTGCACTGGCACCACTGGGGATGCAGTGCAGTGAGTCCAGAGAGTGCAGTGGCACCACTGGGGATGCACTGCAGTGAGCCCAGAGAGTGCACTGGCACCAGTGGGGATGCACTGCAGTCAGTCCAGTGAGTGCACTGGCACCACTGGAGATGCACTGCAGTGACTCCAGAGAGTGCACTGGCACCACTGGGGATGCAGTGCAGTAAGTCCAGTGAGTGTACTGGCACCACTGGGGATGCACTGCAGTGAGTCCAGAGAGTGCACTGGCACCACTGAGAATGCACTTCAGTGAGTCCAGAGAGTGCACTGGCACCACTGGGGATGCACTGCAGTGAGTCCAGAGAGTGCAGTGGCACCTCTGGGGATGCACTGCAGTGAGTCCAGAGAGTGCACTGGCACCACTGGGGATGCAGTGCAGTGAGTCCAGAGAGTGCACTGGCACCACTGGGGATGCAGTGCAGTGAGTCCAGAGAGTGCACTGGCACCACTGGGGATGCGGTGCTGGGAGTCCAGAGAGTGCATTGGTACCAGTGGGGATGCAGTGCAGTTACTCCAGAGACTGTACTGGCACCACCGGGGATGCAGTGCAGTGAGTCCAGAGAGTGCAGTGGCACCACTGGGGATGCACTGCAGTGAGCCCAGAGAGTGCACTGGCACCACTGGGGATGCAGTGCAGTGAGTCCAGAGAGTGCACTGGCACCACTGG